>NC_141620.1:26214840-26434840 GCF_047967505.1 Dipteris shenzhenensis
CACCCACCTAGACACGTCTACAAAAGGTCAAACTTTGGATTTATTCCACCTCATCTGCCCAAAACTTAAATATACAAATATAGGCCCCTCTCCCCTAGTTATATTAATGGTAGGGTAACTTAGGGAAGCTGCAAAGACAAAGAAGGTGGCATGGGTGCGACATTGTCATGAGTTTTTGAAGGAGACAAGATTAAAGACTTCAAAACCAAAAGTAAATTCAACAAGCATCTAGAAAGGGACCAAGACCAAGCTAGATCCTTGCCTTGCCTAAAGTTACATGTTTTTTTTAGTATTTGGCCATGGGCCTCCTCTTTGTTGTGCCACAATTTTGTAGTTTTGGTTTATTTTACTCGTGTTGACCACCTATGAACAAAAGTAAAAAATAGTTGTAGAGGGCACCACCCTTCTCAAAGAGAAAAACCATATAGCAAAAGATTCAATGTTAGAAACCTATGGACTCCATGGGCCAGACACAATACTATTGCCATTGAGGTTCCTGGGTCGACCTTAGAAAACCCACATAAGTCATTTATATGTATATTCGGCATGATGCAAAAAGACGACTATTGTCTATTGTGGTCACCGCCAAGTTGAAAAGCATCAGGATGTCACATCATGCATTGAAAAGAAAAAAAGAATAGGCCTCACAAGAGATTAAAAAAGGGCACAAAGTTGCTCTTTTCTTGAGAGCGAATTCTCGCTTCGCTCTCTCCCTATGTGATCATCATGGCTTGTATGATGCAGGCATCACTCTCTCCCTATGTGATCATCATGGTACATAAGATGCCCCTTGCATCGGCCTTGTTGTTCCCTTCATCACGTGCGGCTATCACTATTGCAGGTTGGACTGCCGACGACCTATGGCAACCTATTGTGCCTATACAACCACTTCATAGGAGTTTTAAAAGCAAGAACGCTTTGTTGACCTTGAAGTTTGTGGGAGAAGGTTGGCAATTGGGTGGAGGAGTTGGGGCACTGTGGTCATGTTGGGCGAAAGCTTGATGTCAGTGGAGACATTCTTCTTCCAGAGTTTGCAGACGTGGCACATTGGAAATGTCCTCCTCTTGGAAATTCGCTGGAAGGGGAGGTGTGGGGGAGAAGAGGGCTTGGGCCCAGAATATTGTTTTGGGAAGGGGTGTTTCGAGGAAATCAAGGTGCGATGCTCGTTTGGCCATCCTGAGCCTTGTGAGGTGGCCTGACTGCCACTCGCGTTTAGGCCACCTGCTCCGTTTCAAAAATGGCACACATGACAGGTGTGGGAGGCAGGGGTGGCCGAACGGACCTGACCATCCCACGAGAGCCTCCTTCGAATGCCTGAATTGAATGAACGGCCGTCTCTCGCTACCGAACGCTACCGAGATGAGATCGAGCAACATCCGCACGGAGATGAGATGTGCCCATGTTCACTATTCCCTAAATACTCGTAACTACACGGAAAATGTTATGGGGATATATCCATGTATCAATCAATGTTATGGGGACACTAAAAAGTGAAAGGAAGATTTGAGAGCTTGCCTTCAAGGTTGAAGCTCAAAAGCTTCAAGCTTCCATGGCATTCAAGTTTTCACGGCTTTCAAGCTTTCAAGCATCCATGGCGTTCAAGCTTTCCCTTCTTCCTCCATCGCACCTCGTCTCTTTGCTTGCCCTGTTTCCGTATCCACCGGTTGCTTCCTCTTCCATTCTCTGCCATGGCCCCCTCCAGCTCCATTTTCTTCCTTCCTTGCAGCTGCGGAAAGGGATCTCCCCTCCCCCTTCCTCGGCTTCCCTCCACGCTTCGAACCTCCAGCCTCTTCCACCCCCCCTATACCTTGCAACAACCACCCGCTGTCGCTCCATCTGCCTTCTTTGCTCTTCCAATTCGCATCGCTTTCTCTGTTCCTGTCTAAGCTCTTCCCGTGCGCACAGAACCAAGACTCCTTGATGCGAATTCTGCCACCTTATGCGAAAGAAGCCTCATCGACTCACTCAGACAACGCTAGATAGCAGATGAAGGAACATTGGCCGAAGTGAAAAGAGACAGGAAATGATTTTGATGGGCCATAAAGGGGCTGATAGTCAGTCTTGAAGAAAGAAGGTGTTGGTACACTGTCGAATTCCATGGAGAAAACGTTACCCACAGGCAAGGGCCGCCAAAGGGTGTTGTTTGTGGACTCTTGGCGGCCCAGGGGGGTCTCTCTTTTGGTCCCTGTCATGGTAACGATAGACGTGCTTATCTTTATTGTCACAATGTATGTGAACGATTGCCCCAAACATACTGAGGGCTGTGCAGTTGGGTTCCTCGGCAGATTGTCGTTTCAGCCTATGAACGAAAATCCTCTTCTTGGACCCTCATCTTCAACGTAAGATTTCCACTTTAAATAGGTGCCAACGTGAGGGTCTTGCTATTTGTACCAACACGTGAAATTGGTCCAATGCTGTATATCCTTAATATGTTTTGAGAGAGAGAGAGAGAGAGAGAGAGAGAGAGAGAGAGAGAAAAGGGGGGGGGGGGGGGAGAGATGATGGTGATGATGAGAGTCGTACTTTGTTTGTACCTTATTGCTGAAATGGGCGATTGTTTGCAACCATTGGGTTATGTGTTGTGTGCATGCGTGCGATCTTCCATCCCGACGGAGAGTGAGATAGAGGGGGAAGGGAGCGGGGCGGGTGTTGAGTTCATTACGAAACCTGAATGCGCACTGCAACAAACTCTGGTTACCACAGGTTGCTGAAAATGGGGGCAATATCGACAGGCACGGTGGCCCATGACCATCAAGTGTGGCGCCTTTTCAGTTGCATTTGGCTCCATGCTGGTCTGATCCATCTGTTTGTTAATCTGCTAAGCCTGCTTTTTGTTGGGATTCGACTTGAACAGGAATTTGGTCCCTGTAAGTGGCTTTTAGTGCAATTTCAACTTGCACCCGAATTGGACATCAAATTGTCTTAACCGATCCACTAATGAGTTCTTGCTGGACAGGGAGAATAGGGAGCGTTTACATTTTGTCAGGTATAGGTGGGAGCTTGTTGGCAGAGATATTCCTTCAGCACCGGGTTTCTGTTGGGGCCTCTGCCTCCTTGTTTGGCCTGCTCGGAGCTACCCTTTCAGAGCTTTTCACCAATTGGTTACATTACACAATGAAGGTTACATGCTTTTCTTTATAAACTCACACTTTCAGAGCTTTTTACCAACTGGTCAAATTATGCAATGAAAATTACATGCTTTTCCTGAAAATTTTACACCCCAACTCATCCTTGATGCACATCTCAGCTGATTTGGTCCTCTGGCCTTTGCAGAGTGCAACATTGGCTGCACTGATCCTTCTAGCTATGGTGAATCTTGTAATTGGGATATTTCCTCATGCTGATAATTTTGCGCACATCGGAGGCTTCCTATTCGGGTTTGTCTTGGGTTTTGTATTTCTGATGAGACCTCAGTCTCCTTGGGGCAGTCAGATCGTTACTCCACCAACTCAAAGGCCAGGCCGGACTTTTATATCGAAATATGCGATCTACCAAATCCTTCTCCTGGCTGCAGCAATCCTCCTCCTAGGAGTAGGGTAAGTTGAAATGTAGTGAAGATATTACCAAGTGAAAGAGACAGAGAATATGCCTTTTTGGTGACTTGTTGAGTCAAATAGTGCACATTGCTTTGTATTTTATACGATGGGTTTGCTCAAGTTCCTGGATTTCATCTAGAAAGATATTCTCGTTGCCTTCTTACAATGATGGTCACATGAGGGACACCTCAAATGTGCAGCCCACAAGAGGCTAAAACTCAAAGCCTCCTGCACAACCTCTTGGCTTTTCAATATTGCATATTTCCGATCGGCCATAGTTCCCAGCTATACTACACCCTCTATAACTAAATAATAATCTAAACAACGGGAGATTGTAGAAGATGATGTGTGTGTAGTGCTGTGACTTCTTTGTCTGACTGTTATAATTTTCTGGTTTCAGATATATTTTGTTAATGGTCTTGGCTTTCCGTGGGGTAGATGCCAATGAGAGTTGCCGGTGGTGCCATTATTTGAGCTGTGTGCCCACTTCCTGGTGGAAATGTGACGATCGCAGTGGTGGTGCCACTTGTAAGGTAAGTTCAATGGGATGTAATTAAAGCTTTGCATTGCTCTTTCTTCTCTGAAGGGGCTCTCTTTGCAAACCTTAAGCTTATGCAACCACCATGTTATGTAACGTTTTTACTTCCTGTGCTTGTGGCAGTATGTGATCAGTGGCAGTTACATGTTTATGACATGTGAAAGCAACCAGATGACACAATTGTATTATGGTTTCTATTCAGCTTCCACTATGAGGCTGCTCTGCGCAAAACTTTGTAGTTGACTTCAATTGAGAGCTTTTGCTGACGAATATCTGCATCCCAGGAAGTGGAAGTGTATTCTTTGAATTTTCAGGGACAGAGTATGCATTACATAAGTTATTCTGTTCCTCCTAACCTATTCATTTAAACTGGTTACACTTCCTTCATAGCGTTACATGTTCTCTCTAGGAAGGCAAGATATAACTGGGATTTGAGCTAACACCACATGAGCAAGAAGCCAATGTAAATTATGTCTTGAACTTTATGCACCATCACAAAACTGTTTCTGAGTGCCTCTGCAAGGCCAACATAATTGCTGTCGGCACAGAAGTGGTGCATTAATTTGCCATGAACTTCTGTGCACGATTGGTGCAACTCAAATGCCTTCCATTGTTCCCTTGTGTATCAACATCTACGTTTCCTATTTTTTGCGGTATTTTTGCTTTTTTGTGAATTAGTTTGCGTAATCTCATTTTGATTGAGGGAGATTTTCAAATCTTCTCAAATCACAATTTTTTGGTTTAATGAAACCATTTGGCACGAGTATCTATATTTTCTTCTGTTGTCTTTGATTATGAGATAAAGCCATCCTTTTAGGTGTTTTAGTGGTCGCGTGGTACCATTAGTTTTACTAGATTATAAAAAATTATTGGCCACACGCCTTAGCAAGTACTTTTGGCTTGAAACAAAGTGTCATTCTGAGGTCAACTGAACACGTTTGCTAATGTGGGTTGACAAAAACATGCTAGAAAACCTATTTTTTTTCTTTCTTTGGTCTTGACCCAAGGCCGAGGGCAAAAAACTTTAAATAATTTAAAGTTTAGTGGCTCAAGGAATAAAGTGAAACTCATCGAAGTATATAGTTAAAGTTCATCCTTTACCTTCAATTTTGCAAGTTAGTTTAAATGCAACACCCATGGATATCAAATGCTCAAATGGGTTATAAATGATAGTTCATGAAACCCAAAACCAAATTGTATCATAGAGATGTGAAGCACTAACGACGATGTTTCTTTTGCAATTGTTTTGGCCATGTTAAAAAAGGTTGAAAACAAGTGAGTACAAGTACTCGTGAGCACTGCCTTCAAATTGGAGCACCTATGATGGAAGCCCGTGCATAGGAAAGTTCGAATGATTTGCAAACTTGTGTGTGTGTGTGTGTGTGAGAGAGAGAGAGAGAGAGAGAGAGAGAGAGATTAAACCAAAATGGAAGGGGGACACTTGGCAAGAAAGTGCGTGGGATACTTTTTTACAAAAGTGTAACTATAGCGTTGCTTGGAAGACAGTGCTAACAAATTTTGGCTTCTCAAGCATAGCCTTAAATATAGAATGACAACTTTCTATAAGTGCATCATTGTCTTTTAACTTTTTTTAATTTGGGGACAGACTCGTAAGGTTATATTATATTACAAAATAAACTTGATTATAGCAAAATACATCATTTTTTCCCAAAGATTGAAAAGCTTGTCCTTGAAATCTCCCATCCTCTCCCCTTCCTCTCCTCTTCCTCTCTCCTCCTCCTCCTCCTCCTACCTCCTTCCCTCTCCTCCTCCCTCCTCCTCCTGCTCTCCCTTCCTCCTCTCTCCTCCTTCTCCACCACCCTTCTCCTTCTCCGTCTCTTCCTCCATTCATCTCCTTCTTCCTCCCTCAATCCTTCTTCTCAACCCTTTACCCCTTGAAGTCATGAAAGAGACTAGCTCTCCACTCTTGAACCAAGATTATAATTGAACATCATAGGCACAAGAATGGAACGTAATCATACATTGATTAAAAAATAGAAAACACAAAATACACTTACCAGATCATCGACTTCAGTCCATGCTTGCAGTCGTTTAGTGCTTGTGAATTAGTTTAAAAGTTTATAAATTCCAAATTGAGATTGATCCCCACGGTTGCCACCTTTAAGACATACAAGGAAGCTCCATTTCTAAGATAGAGCACCTAGTCTATAACATTTCCCTTTAGTGTAAAGCTATATGATATAAATTATAATGGCTGCTTATATTTTTTTTGGGGGGATATTTAAAGATGTGACAAATATACCATAGTGGCCTATTCTTAAAGGATTGGATATAGGATTGAAACCTTTTATGTGATCATTTATTTCTATAAGATGTAAACCCTCCCTCCTCTCTTTCTCTAGTCGTGAACCTTCAATGTGCAAAAAAGGAGGTTCACAAACCTAGTAAGTCTTTCATGAGATCTCCTTTTACATGATGATAGTGTGCGGTAATTCATGGGCATGCATGTAGTATTTGAAATCATGAATTAAACAAGGTATATTTGGTGGAACAAAAAAATGGTTGTTATGGTTGCCATAGTCAGCATATGAATGTTGTGACAACTGTATCCTTGTTGCATTACAACTATCTACCATTCTACAATCAAGGTGGTCTATATATGTCTCTCCTCGTGATATCCTCCACTAAAGCCATATAGTATTGTGAAGAGAGAAAAAAAGGAGGAAAATCTATTAAGTCTTTCATAGTATCTCTTTCTCCATGGTGATAATAGTATGTAGATGATTCAAGGTCCTTTGTTAATAAGTGTCACTTCATGTAATATGACATGTTATAAGTATTTTTGATGGACATGTAGAGGAGTAGGTTGATTGGTAGACATAACATCCTACAATCATCAAAAGCAACTCATGATTTGTAATGATCATGTTCTCTAATGCACATTGTGTCATCTAATCAATGAGATGAAACATCAATAAAATAGGGGGAAATTTTTTCTACCTATCTCATTAATGAAATAGGTAAAAAATCATCTATAGCTTGTCTAAATCCCCTAGGTAGGGTAATAATTGGCTTGCTTGTGTCCAAGATCTAATTGCATCTTATCTTTCCTCTTTTCAATTTATTATATTCTTGTAGCCATGGCTACATAGCTTGTATATTGTAAATTGCAAATTGGTAAAATTGGTGATGAACAAAATCATTTAGTGATATTGTCTAGTAGGTGAAAGGAAGTTTCTCACTAACAATTATATATCGTGAGTAAAATCTCAAAGTTTCTCACCTACAATGTACTATGTTGAATAACATCTCAATGATTAAATATTGGTCTACAAGCATGTGTGTGTCATCATGGTCCTCGATCATACTTTTTCGTATATCCCTAGGGGTTTCATTTAAGAATATTGTTGTAGGTGAACACAATCTAGAACAGTTCTATACTTTCATGCATAGAACATATATAGGCGAAATTGAGTCGGAACAGAAAGAGACTATGAAAAGTTCACTGTACATCGATTTTTAGAGGCAAAACTACTGTCACAACTACATGCAAAACTTTTTATATATATTTTTGTCTTGGAGACAACAACAAGATCCATCTTGAGGCTTGCAATAGCCATTACAATGGTCCACCCACAGTCCGATAACTATTGGACTAATAACATTATTGCAGAGACAAATCCCAAGGTAGTGGTCTTGCCAAAACTGTTATAGATGCCTTTTCACCCAATAGATAATGTATAAGGGATGATGACTTATCAGGGTGGTAACTGGGTGGTAAAACACCCCCTCAACACCTGCCGCTCTCGGTGGAGAGAATTTTAAAAACTTCAGGGACACGAACCCTTATTGAAAATATTCCTTATTATATTCAAAGTTGTTTATTTGGCTACATTTTATGCTAATGCTTTCTCTCATGCCTTGCAATGTGTTGTATTCCCATGTAGATATCCCTACATCAGGTGGTTGGTCCTCTACCAACTATGGGTTAGCCTCATTCTCTGTAATAGTTTGCTCTTTTTCCCTGATTGTCTTTGTGTAGCATCAGCTGTAGACTCTATAACTGTCTATTCAGCATCAACTTGTATTGCCTCTATAGCATGAGACTCATTGCTAGGCTTTGAAGATATATCAAGTGGGATATCCATTTTTGTAGTAGCCTCTATAGGCGGCTGCTGCTTCAGCTACAAGCTTAGCTAAAAGTTGCACATTGGCTTTGAAGAAGTCTGGGCTGGATGCATGGAGCAAAGTGGATTGCTCACTGGCCTTTTCTTGGCCCTGGCTTCTGTTAACTAGTGCCTACATCTTCTCCATTTCATTTGCCATAATGTCATATGCATAAGCTGCTGAGGCAAAAGCCTCATAAGGTCTTTTTGTAATGAGCAACAACCTGATTTTCATATTTACCCAAAGACCCTATGAAGTCTTAGTCAATTTTGTTTTGAAGTCATTGATCTCTGTTGACATGAAGATCCCATCCACTTCCTTGGTCATCTCCTTCAATGATTGCTATGTTGCTTCCAATGCTTTAACTTTGTCTTTGAGAATGGTTTTCTCCACTTGCATATCAGTGTTCTTAGCTGCAAGAAAAAATCACTTTTCATCTCCTGTAGCCACTTTGTCACTGTGGGCATGCAGTCTTTTTGAACGTTTACCTGTGCTAGTAATTTAGCCACATATTGCTCTTGTGAGGCTCTATACTGCTACAATTCCTCTTTCATGGTTGCCAACTCTTGCTTGCAATTTTTTAACTACTCTTTCTTGTACTGCTGCATATCTAGTTGTTGTTTCATGGCATCCTTTTCCTCTTGCAATTTTTGAATTTGTTGGGTTAGCTCTTTGGTTGCAGTGCCTCGTTGCTCATGAAAGGATTTTAGAATTCCCATGGCATTTTTGACTTCCATTATAGAGACATGAGTTCTTATATTTGCAATTAGAGTGGCCTTTTGTGTGGTCAAACTAAATTCTAGAAACTGTTTAGATGGTGTCAGTATTACTGTTCTTTCCCAATAGCTTTGGATTGTTTATGAAGTGTTTTTGCAGCTACCTTCTTTGGTATCAACTTTTTCTTTTTGAATTTCATTGGCTCAGAAGGACTCTCTCATAGGTGACCTTGATCATTAGCCTAGGGTGAAGAAGATTAGCCCAAGACACCTTGTTACCTTTCTCTGTTGCTCTCAAAATTGCGTAGCTGTCCTTGTTCATTGTGTTTATCTTTACTAAGAGCTGAATCTGCTCCAAGTACCACTCGAATTGTTGATGGCGATGGGGATCTTGGACATTGTTAATAAATAAATAATTTTTTATTGTTTTTGTAGGTGCGAATTCTTTGATCATTTTAGCCTTGACATCTTTATCTAAGAGAGCTCTTCCTAGGCCAAAATGTGAAATTAGCAATGCATTCTCATTTGCAGCCCTGGCGCAAGCATGCCCCCTGTTCTTTGGAATCTTTCATATTGCTCCAAGGCATCGGGTTGGAATTTCCACACGTTCCATGGCAAACTAGAAAATGCAAGTAATCCTACCTTGTGAAGCCACTTGATGCATAGGTGACCCGAAACTCTTTGAAGCTTGTTTGGAACATCTGCTTTTTTGCTAGCGGCGGCGGCAGGAGTGCATCTTCATCTGACACATCTTCTTTGGGCAATTCAACCGCCAACAGCTCGAGCTCTACAATGTCCCTTTTACTGGGGCTTTTTATGAACTGGTGTTTGGCCTCTTTTCTTCATCATTGTTTTGGTGGCGATGGCTATGGCACTGAGGAGTGCCAATTGCAAAATTGTATTTAGTCGGAGCTTGCGATTGCGCGATTGAGAGTGAACGCTTGGGAGCCATGTAGCCTGTGAACTTTGTTAGAGTGGAGTAGTGTGTCGGTGAGAATGCATGTGAACTGAGCCAAAGTATGAGTATGATTGGTAGGTTGCCCTACTCACAGTCGGTTTGTGCCCGACTCGTGTGAGAGTGATTTTTGTGCCTGACTCGTGTGAGAGTGGTTATCAAGTGGAAGATTTATTGTCTCCCGAATGATTCAAAATAATTGTGATAATGTTAGGAGTGTATCGTCGCTAGTGGTTAGAGCTTGTGCAGAGGTTGGACGTTGGTGGGTGAGGCATGGTGGAAAAGTTGGACGGCAGTGGTCAAGGCATAATTCGAAAGTTGGACTTTGGTGGTCGAGGCATGGAAGAGGAGTGGGATGGTGTGGTGTCGCATCCCAATCAGATGTGTTGGGGTTTGCATTTGGTTGAGGTACGGATCGGTCTCGGATCGTCACCTCTTTGTAGTTTTTGAGGTCGCACATTGAGGTCAGACTTGTTATGGGCGGCGGGCCACGGTCGAAGTTTGGACCTAGTCGACATATGTTGAGCGGACTGTGCTGATTGTCTTCCGCTTTTGCTATATTCACCATGAGCGGATGCCCTACCTCGTGGCTTTCAATTAGCTGCTCTTGCGAGAGGGCATTCCTCCTTTAGTGTCATCCATAGATCCACCGATTGTGGATAGCAGTCTACTAGCTTCTTGTTGTGCAACATTGAGGCATGACACTGTCATAATTTCAACCACCGGGATGGTTTAGGACACTATCACAATTTCAACCACCAGGCTGGTTAGTCGGCTTAAGTGTATATTGTGCCGGTTTCGTGATGCACGCAAGACCTTGTCGTTGTTGATCGCCTTGGTTGAAGGATCAAGAACAATATAGGGCTTGAGCCAAAAGCCATTTACTCGTTTGTCAAAGACGTTGCCATGAAGGTCAGCTAACTGGAAAGTGCCTTATTCTAGCACGTCTATTACTCTATATGGGCCATCATACCTAAGTTTGAATTTTCGAGCCTCTTTCCCAATTTTGTGTTGAATATCAATACAAGATCACCTTTTTTGAATAGTTTGAATTTTATGTCCTTATTGATCCAAGCAGCTCGTCATTTTTGAATAATGTCAACAATGTTTGAACTCTGAAGCCTATCCTCATCTAGTTGTAATAGTCGTTGAAGCTTGAAATGGAGTGATCCTTTTGGGGAAAGTACTACAGGTTCACATCCATACACCAGTTGGAATGGTGTTAGACTTGTAGCCAGCCACCTTGTAGGTTGTTCTCAGTGCCCATAAGACTGAATCTAACTTTTGATCCCAATTTGTAGGGTTCCAACCAGTGTCCTCCTAAAGATTTTCCTCATGCTTTTGTTTGTACTTTTAGCCTGACCATTCCCTTGTGGGTAGTAACCTATTGATTTCTTGTGATGGATATGTAGTTTTGTGGCTTTTTTGATTGTCTTGTTGATGAAGTATGTCCCTTTGTTTGATACAATCTCAATAGGGATACCAAATCTTGTGATAATATTATGGTATAGACACCATGCAATAGTTTTTTGCTTTGTTGTCTTTGAGGGCTATAGCCTCCACCCACTTTGTGCAATAATCTCTTGCACCTAGGATATATTGGTTGCCTGCATATTTTGCTGTTGGTTTCATGGGACCTACAAAATCTAGTCCCCATTTTTGAAATGAGCCCAATGTAAGGATGGGCTGATGTGGCATTCTATCATGATCAAGCGGTCTATTATCTCTTTGGCATGGTAAATAGGATTTTGCATAATTATGAGCATCTTTAAGTACTAATGGCCACCATAAACCTGTTTGCATGATCTTTCTTCTTGTGATTTCCCCTGAGAAGTGGCCTCCTACTGATCCTCCATAAGCTTCTGCCAAGACAGCCTTTTGCTCATGATTTTGTACAGATCTCCTTATGACATGATCTATCCCTTTCTTGTAGAGAACTCCTACAATGACCAAATAAGGCTTGCTTTGCAAGAAAAGATTTTTCCTTTGATCTCTGGTTAATGAGTCAGGGATTAGACCATCAGTAAGAAAGAATAACATTCTTCATACCAATCTGGAAGATTATCTATTCAGAGCATGAATATTTTTGCATCAGGCAGCTCATTTGATATTCTAGACAAATGTTCTCCTGTTGTCAACCTGCTCAAGTAATCAGCAATAGCATGATGTTTGATAGTCCTATGTATAATTGAATAGTCAAATTCCTACAACAAAAACATCCATCTTGCAAGTCTACCAGTCAATTGGGGTTTCTTCACCAAATAGATGAGTGCTTGATGATCTACATAAAAAACTACCTTGTTTCCAAGTAGGTAATGCCTAAATTTATGCAATGCATATACCATTGCAAGTGCTTTTCTCTTAGTGATTGCATAATTCTTCTCATGCTTTGTCATAATTCTACTGGCATAGTATACTGGTATGAACCACTTGCATTAAGATTGCACCAACAGGCACATATGATGCATCCACAAAAACATGAAAGGGTAATGTCCAATCAGGTGGCTGGAGTATAGGTGCTATGACTAACATCTTCTTCAAAATATCAAAGGCCTCTTACTGTTCTTTCCCCCATACATATGGTTCTCATTCTCTTGTCAGTGTACACGCCTTGAGTTTAAGAGTAGGAAAAAACTCGGAGGCAGGCATTCACACGTTAAACATGCTGTATGAAAGACTACCAATAAGCACAAAAGAACTAATGCCTCACCTTTTTAACACAAATGCATTAAATGAAAAACATAACAACGAGGTGCTTGAAATCCTTGAAGGTGAACACATTTTCTACACACAATAGATAAAAGGCACAAAACATGCAATACATTTATTAAAATACTAAGTGACCCAAAGTCTACTACTGGTTTACATACACAACTATCACTTAAAGTCAGGATGATTGTTGAGATTTTCTTGGGAAACTTGGATGTGATGGATGGAATTATTAGTGGTGCCGATGGCATTTTCAAGCATTCAGAGACTACAAGAAATCCACCAATAGTTTGGAGACAATTTGAAGATGTCAGAACAGGAGAGCAAGCATGCTACAAGAGCAATGACTTTTATAATGAGAATATTCCTGAGCTGGACACTAATACTACAATGGGAGTTCCAAATAGGAAAAAACCACCTAAACACTGTAATAAGAACACACTTTCCAATTCGACTAGCATCTACACGCACAATTCGTCACTCTTAGGGTCTATCTATGATGAACTTCCTTGCATTTGATCCATAAAATATAAAATCACATAGACTTGTCTACACAGCCCTCTCATGAATATGTGACCCAAAAAGCCTATTCCTAATAAACAAAATAGATAACAAACATATTAAAGTGGACACGATTGTGCTACAAGAGATTGAAAGGCTTTAATAAACACAAAAAATGGACAATTAGGCAAATTAACTTTTACAATCATGAAAACAACACACTTTATCAACATCCAATCGCTTAACATAGCAAAATTTATCTCACATAAAGAAGTCTTAATAAGAATGAGAAGCATGATGCAAGCAACAACTTAATGGCTGCAAGAAACACATACACGAGACAATGATTGAATACAACTACATGGATTTAACTACATGAAAAAACCACAAGGATTAAGAATCAAGACATAATTCAAAACCAATCTAAAACTTGAAGAGCCCATTACATCCGTGAAGATGGGGCTCAATGCTTACCCACAAATTTCAAGCAAATTTCCAAACAACATCCTTGAAAAAAATTGCAATGATGAACGTTTACAAGGAACCAAGGACAAAGATAAATATTCTATTAAGAAAAATACACACACTCACTACAAAGATAAGCACTGACATTGAAACATACGTCCTTGGTGATTTTAACGTGGACTACGAGAAACTAGTATGCTTCACTAGGATGCTCGAATAAGACACAATGAACTGAATCATGTATGTGTACACAACTCAGTGGCATTATGAAATTGACTATATCTCTCCAAAACAATATTCGGTCCAATAATGAGCTCATATCAAACTTGTCAACCCTACCAAAGATAAACAAAACTACAAAGGATCAGATGGCTTGGTATGCAATGCTTAAGATATATAAACAAGTATAACAATGGAGTGTTGATGAGAGTGCATGCATAAGAACATAGAAGTGCGAAAAAGGTGGGGTGAGAGAAAAAAAAGAACCATACATAACGTATGGCGAAGAGTTGGCACAACTCTCTTTGTAAATTGATAATCATAGGGAAATGTGCCTTTTTTCCATTTAGTAGAAGATCGTCATCTCCAGTGTTGGAGTACATAAGAGCGCGTTAAATTTTTGGTGCATTGCACAAAAACACATAGTGTTGTAATGTCATACCTACGTGCAGGGTCAGCTATGTGACTTTGGTCACCCAGTTCACTCTGCTTATTTGTAATGGGATTCACACTACTTGCCAAGAGCTCACCAAGAATATATAATTGAAATGTTAACTACTTGATCACAAGAACATAACACAATGCAAAGGTGGGCATTCACTACTTCTAAGATCGCCTAGTAAAAAAAACAACTATGTATCGATCGAGAACCATGCATTGAAAATGTGAGCCATTCATCATGTCAACAAAGACATTAATTTGCCAAACATGGGACATAAATAGTCTAGAGCAATCAAAGGCGTGATGAGTATTGGTGGAGTCTCTTATCCAAATCTTCTATCTTGGTACGATAGAGTTTGTTGGGAGTTGGCTGATTGGTATCCCTAAGCCCATACTAGACAACTCGAGATCAACAAATGATTCACTTTAGATGCCCTCTTTCTCATGAGCACATAGTTTCATCATGGCTAACAGGTCATACTCTCAAGATATATCCCTAATCCAGAGATCAATGGTACCCTCTTGGGCTTAGGGGAGGCTCACAACCCAATTTTTGAAATCAATGAAAGGAGAACTCCAATCCTGTAGGGCATTCAAACACTCCATTACTCTACATAGCTCTTCTTGCTAGGAGATTTTGATAAGTAGCAGACTACTCCCATGCAAATAAAGGAATAAGTAAGTGAACATGTCACAACAAAAGATACTATCGAGGGGTTAATCTTGTCAGACTGAGAATCAGACATAAAAAAGCCCTTTGTAAGAGGGGGGTTCACCTCCCAAGCTGCAACAACAAAACAAGGCTGTGGCAAGCCAACGCAACATAGAGTTCGGCTGGAATCCTCCATCTTAGGAAGATAGAGTATATGGCAGCCAGGCGGAGAGTAATTAGCAGCGTTGTCCATCAAGGGAATGTAGTTCTCTTACCGTAGTTGGGATCGAGGACCATAAGCATTCTTACGATGAGTAAACAGTGTTGGCTCTCGTCTTCTGTGGGTTCGAGCAAGATTTTTGATCATGGGATTGAAGAGACATATTCTTGAGAGAAGAGCAATGAAAGGGAAAAGTGATGGCACAAGCACCAGCTTGAAACACTAAAATATGGTAATCTAGCAACCCATATTCAATGATTTTTACTTGTTTGATTGGTTCAGAGAGAGAAGCTACGACAAGGACATAGCAACATCAACAACTGTACAGTCTAATAAATGGCTAATCTCTGAGTCACCTACAAGCTCCACAATACTCTATCAGTCAAGCATGTAGCTCGACACCACTACAAATTGGTGGTCTTTCAGCCATGGACTGTGACCAAGTTCCACCTAACGTTTCTTGTTGATGGACATGAATCTTGATGGAGAGACGTGAATTGGTTGACAGTCGTTCATTAAAAGCAAAGAAAGTAGCATCTTATAGAAGCACCTAGAGTTACAATCAATAAACTGTACATAAGCATTGAGAAGGTAGATAGATCCATCGATAGCTAGGTAGAACCTACACTCTGCATGCTTTTTGCAACATAATCAACATCTGATTTATATTCTTAGAGTAAAGAAACACAGAGCGCTCCATTTTATTTCACGTATGCAAATAACCCAACTTTGTCATGAGAAAGGGGAGCATCAAAGAAGCACTGGAAGATAAAAATGAAATGATGACTCACGAGGTCCCACGATTTCTTGCTATTGCTTTACCATGATCGCCTTTGAGATTGGGACATACAATTCACAACTTGCGATGTAGATTAGTACTCCATCTAGAACCAATTGAGAGCTCCTTCAGTATGTAGAGCTATGAAGTAACTATGAATGGGCTTGAATATTGTGCATAATGTCCATCGATGAACCGGATTGTCTCTAGATGGTTGATGAAAGAAAGTTCATGGGTTGCAACAACGGGTGATGGAAACTCACTACTACAAAATTAGGTAGAAATTTTAATAGCAAATGGCACACAATTTCCAATTTTGCCATTTCTTGTGTACGAAATGGCAATAGCTTCTCAAATTGCCATATTTTTTGCAAAAATGGTAGTTAGAAATGGCAACTAGTTCTTGAACTACCATTTCTTTGGAAGAAATGGCAACAAAAAATGGCAATCTTTTATTGTCTGCCATTTCTTAGTAGTAATTAGTAGTACCAAATGGCAACCAATTCTTGATTACCTTTCTTATGAAGAAATGGTAGCAACTTGCAAAGTTTGGTGCTGATATGATGGGGGGATATACAAATGTCGAGGTCCGTTGCACATTTTTCCTTCATATCGTGTAGCATCCACATATGAATATGTGCATTCTTGCTCCACAGTGTCACATATGACATACAGAAGGACATTAAAACCAATCTTTCCAAGACCCTTGAAAAGTTTGGAGCTGATCCTACGATGGGATATACGGATGCGGATGTCCATTGTGCATTTTTCCTTCCCATATATAGCTAACACATGCACATATGGGCTTTCTTGTTCCCTTGTGTAACATCCACATGCGATGCACCTTACACTTTGCAAGGACATTAAAACAACTTGTTTTAAAACCCTTGCAAAATTTGGTGCTGATCCGATGGTGGTATATAGATCTCGGTGTCCGTTGCGCTGGTTTCCTTCATATACATAGCATCCACATGCGAATATGAGCATTTTTGTTCCTTGGTGGTGGCACATCCAGCATCCGATGCACCTTACACTTTGCAAGGGCATTAAAACAACTTGTTTTAAGACCCTTGCAAAGTTTTGTGCTGAATATATGGATGTCAATGTCCGTTGCAGATTTTTCCTTCATATCGCATAGCATCCATGTGCGAATATGTGCATTCTTGTTCCACGGTGTCACATACGGCATCTGATCCACCTGATACTTTGGAAGGACATTAAAACAAAAATTTTCAAGACCCTTGTAAAGTTTGGTGCTGATCCGACGGTGGGATATACGGATGCGGATGTCCATTGTGCATTTTTCCTTCACATATATAACATCCACATGCAAATATGGGCAGAGTATGGGCATTCTTGTTCCCCGGTGTAACATCTGGCATCCGATGCACCTTACAATTTGGAAGGACATTAAAAAAACTTGTCTTAATACCCTTGCAAAATTTGGTGCTGATCTGATGGTGTGGTATATGGATCTCGGTGTCCGTTGCGCTTTGTTTTCTTCATATACATAACATCCACATGCAAATATGAGGATTCTTGTTCCTCGGTGGCACATATGGCATCCGATGCATCTTACACTTTGCAAGGACATTATAACAACTTGTTTTAAGACCCTTGCAAAGTTTGGTATTGATCTGACAGTGGGATATACGAATGTTGGTGTCTGTTGCACATTTTTCCTTCATATCATGTAGCATCCACGTGCGAATATGTACATTCTTGCTCCCGGTGACAGAAATGGTATCGGATCCACATGATACTTTGGAAGGAAATTAAGATAAAATTTTTTAAGGACCTTGCAAAGTTTGGTGCTGATTCGATAGTGGGATATATGGATGCGGATGTCCATTGTGCATTTTTCCTTCACATACATAGCATCCACATGCAAATATGGGCATTCTTGTTCCGTGGTGTAACATCTGGAATCCGATGCACCTTACACTTTGCAAGGACATTGAAAAAACTTGTTTTAATACCCTTGTAAAATTTGGAGCTAATTGGATGGTGTAGTATATGGATCTCGGTGTCCGTTGCCCTTGTTTCCTTCATATACATAGCATCCACATGCGAATATGAGCATTCTTGTTCCCCGATGGCACATACGGCATCTAATGCACCTTACACTTTGCAAGGACACTTGTTTTAAGACCTTTGAAAAGTTTGGTGCTGATCCGACAGGGGGATATACGAATGTCAGGGTATGTTGCACATTTTTCCTTCATATCGTGTAGCATCCACATGTGAATATGTGCATTCTTGCTCCCGGTGGCACAAACAGCATCTGATCCACCTGATACTTTGGAAGGACATTAAGACCAAATTTTCAAAGATCCTTGTAAAGTTTGGTGCTAATCCGATGGTGGGATATACAGATGCAGGTGTCCATTGTGCATTTTTCCTTCATATACATAGCATCCATGTGCAAATATGGGCATTCTTGTTCCCCGATGTCACATTCGGCATCCGATGCACCTTACACTTTGAAAGGACATTGAAACAAATTGTTTAAGACCCTTGAAAAGTTTGGTGTTGACTCGACGATGTGATATACGAATGTCGATGTCTGTTGCGCATGTTTCCTTCACACGCGGATATGAGCTTTCTTGTTCCTTGGTATCACATCCAACATCCAATGCACCTTACACTTTGCAAGGACATTAAAAAAAATTGTTTTAATACCCTTTCAAAGGTTGGTGCTGATCCAATGGGGGGATATATGGATGTCGGTGTCCATTGCACATTGTTCTATTGTATCGCATAGCATCCATGTGCGAATATATGCATTCTTGCTCCCTGGTGGCACATATGGCATCCAATCTACCTAAAACTTTGTAAGGACATTAAAACCAATTTTGTAAGACCCTTGCAAATTTTGATTGTGATCTAATGGTGGGATATACGGATGTGGATGTCCATTGCGCATTCTTCCTTCACATACATAGCATCCACATGCAAAAATGGGGCATTCTTGCTCCCCGCTATCACATCCGGCATCTGATGCACCTTACACTTTGCAAGGACATTAAAACAACTTGTTTTAAGACCCTTGCAAATTTTGGTGCTGATCCGACGGTGGGATATAGGGATGTCGATGTCCATTTTGCATTTTTCCTTCATATCGCTTAGCATCCACATGCGAATATGTGCTTTCTTGTTCCTCGGTGGTAGATATAGAATCCGATCCACCTGATACTTTGCAAGGACATTGAAAGCAATTTTTTTAAGACCCTTGCAAACCGATGGTGGGATATACATATGCAGATGTTCGTTGTGCATTTTTCCTTTACATACATAGCATCCACATGTAAATATGTGCATTCTTGCTCCCGGTGGCACAAACGGCATCCATCAAATGATTGAATCTAAGATTTCAACACAAACTTCTTTCATGAACTTATCAAATGCTCCCACCCTTTGCATTGCCCACAAACAACTAACATGAACTCCTCCAATGATCTGGCTCTTTGGTTTGCACACAAACCACTAACATGAACTTATCAAATGATCCCTCCATTTGCATTGCACACAAACCATTAACATTTCTTAATGTTACTTTATTTTTTTGATATGGGACTCTTTTGTTCTTGATTTTATGTCTCAAGGAAGAAACATAAGATGGACATCAAATTTGTGCTGATGTTTTGATGTTATGTCCATCTTGGTGAGTTTTGTTCTTTTAAGCTAGCATTGTTGTCTTATTTCTTCTATCTTTCCTTGCTTACAAATGTATTTTTTAATCAAGCCTCTTGGTATTTAATTATATCCATGTACTAATCATTACAATCTTCTTTGTATTTATACTCTAATTTGGTTTTTAGCTTTTATAATTTTAAATTGTTGTCTTCATATCCTTCCACAAAGTATTAGATAATCTTTCCTATGATCCTGCCATTAGAGAGAAAATATTAGGGTATCATGTATGCCTATTTGGGCTTAACACAATTCTTAGAGTATGATCTATGGGTGTTTATACTTCACACAATGGATGCCTTTGATGTGTTCGTAAGTGCTCTTTCTAAGGAGAAGATGGAGCACAATGCTTGAGGAGTGGGCTACAACTCACAATGACTCATTGAGAGGGGTTGTCAGAATATATGGGTCAGCTCCTTGCATGTAAGCCCCAAAATCAAGATAGCATGGGGGAGTGACACCTATAGCATGGTAGGGGAATATTGAGAGAAAGAGAGGTTGCCATGTAGACAACTCATAGATTGCCACATGAGCAACATGCAAACATTTTCTTGGTTTTATTTTTCTCCCCCTCAAAAAGCTAAATAGTCCTCATGGGACTACCATGGGGCATTAGGAATGACCTTGGGCCTATAAGGAGGTGGCATTCAATTGTAGAATTAAGCAAAAATCAAGAAATTAGTGTGGCAAAGAATAGAAGGTATACCCAAAGTTAGTTACATATGATTAGAGCTATATATATATATATATATATATATATCATGGATGATTTTTTCAAGTTAGTTTCGTTAAGGGACTAAAATTTCGAAAGTTTCTATGCCCTAATAAAAGTAAATGTTTGAAACATTTGCCAGGATTTGAAACTTTTATGCAAAAAAATTTAAAGTTTCGCCAGAATTTACATTTTTTCATTCAAAATTCAAAAGAAAAAATATAAAAAAGTACTATGTTCTACCAATATGGTGAAACTAAAAAAATGAGCTTGAAAACTTTCGCCAAGATTTTATATTAATATATAAGCATAGCTTCAATAAAAACATCCCTGATATATATGTTAGTTATACGAGTAGCTACAATGGGTCAGAGACCCGCTTCGCTGGGTCTCAACATTGGGATTCTAAGGAAGAAAATTTTGGGTTTTATTTCTAAATCTCAATATGTATTTGAGTGCTTCTTAGGGAATTTTAGAATTGGATCTCAGTTAGGCCTTAGCATTTCTTTTAGTTGGGAAAATCAATTTCGGTAACATTGCATGTGAGAGAGAGAGAGAGAGAGAAAGAGAGAGAGAGAGAAAGAGAGAGAGAGAGAGAGAGAGAGAGAGAGAGAGAGAGAGAGAGAGAGAGAGGATTGGTTATATTTCCCATACATTTGTATGATTTGTAGCAAATTTTCTAATCAAATCCCAATGAATTCCTACGACTTCCTTTACTTGGGAAAAGTATTTGAGAGAGAGAGAGAGAGAGAGAGAGAGAGAGAGAGAGAGAGAGAATGGGTTATATTTCCCATACATTTGTATGATTTGTAGCAAATTTTCTTATCAAATCCCAATGAATTCCTATGACTTCCTTTACTTGGGAAAAATATTTGTTATACCATTATATTTCCCTACATTTGTATGATTTGTAGCAAATTTTCTAAGCAAATCACAATGATTTCCTAGGACTTCCTTTACTTGGGAAAAATATTTTGTAAACCAATTCATCTCTCTCTCTCTCTCTCTCTCTCTCTCTCTCTCTCTCTCGCATGTTACCTTTCGGGTTGTGTGCGTGTGTCCACACACATGTACAATATTAGCTAGCAAAATATTTATTCTAACAAAAAATAGTGTGTGCCTATGTGTGTGTGCAATTTAGACGACATTCCATACCTCAAAAGTAGCTAATGAAAAGTACATTGGTTCATCAAAAAGAGGGAGGAAGCCAGTAACTACATTGTTCTTAGTAGCAACTAATTGATTTTAATTTGGACATGCATGGCTATCTGTAGTACATTGGCTTCCCTCACCCGCAATCTATATCATAGGAGGCACCCCTGCCAATGATGGCATCACCATCTATGTCTTTTTTATGTGTGCCATTCTTGTGAAGACTTCCATGAGATCGTTTTTTCAAGGAGAGGGAGAAGCCTCCATATAGGAATTGCGTGAATCCTTGAATTTCAAGTTCATGAAAACTGGGAGATGAGATTCTATATCATGCTCAATCATTAAGTCCTTCCTCAAATTTTCTTACTTCTCCACTTGTAGCTCTATACTCACTTCGTCTTCTCATTCTTAGTCCTCCACTCTCTAATCCCCCTTGGAAAGAGCTCTTTTTTATTTAAAATGGCTTTATTTCCTTGTTATTTATATGTACCCAAAGTGGCATGCATTTGGGAAATGCATTATAAAAGTGCCATGCATTTGGGGGTGAAAGGAGGGAAGAAAAGAAAAAAGAAAAAGCTAATGGCTTTCCCGCTCCCTCCAATGCGTGCCCAAATGGATCTCTCTAATTTGCCGCTTCCCGCACATAGCTAACACGGCCAATGTCCATCTGCCCTATTCTACACACAGCCAATTTGCCAAAGACCGTTCCGTGACCCTCCTGTTCTCAGTGCTCACTGTTGAAGTACCATTCTGTGTACTGTGCACAACGTTGAGCTCACCAGATCAGTGCTCACCAAACCCGGTTGAGCATATAAAATTCCCGGTTGAAATTGAAAAATCCGGGTTGGAGTTGACACTTGCCTTTAATTTTAAGGACCAGGATTTACATATTTAAGTTATAAATCCCCGTAACACTATAAATTTTTATGGACTTTTATAATTTCACCCTGGTTCGATCTTCGTGGTACCTTTAATTTTCAAGGCTCAGAAAAACATTTTTGTCGAGCACTGCACTAGATCAGCACTTATGCATGAGGTGCTTGACGGCCAATACGTACGTCAAATCATTGATCACATCAGCTGCTGTAGAGCTCCTCACAAGGCATGCAACTACCAGCCTCAGCCTTTGGCTACAGTCCCGTTGTCTGCAGTGCGCACGATAACACGCGGCCTAATCTGCCCCTTTGATTTCCTCCCTTCTATTATGCTTCTATGTAGATTCTAAATAATTTCCTGCTACATTGCAGCCCATCCTGATGGTTCCCTAGACATGGTGTGACCGTCAGATTGTCCATCGAGGAGCTGAGCGCAGCAGCCAGAGATCCACTCGGTTTCGTGAGCATTGAATTCAAAGTCCTAAAGAAGTTCTTGGTTTTTGGCTTGGATTCTGATTCGCAGCCCACAGCCTTGTTTGTCTAGTCCATCGCGTGAGCTTCCACAGGTAGGTTTGATTTGGGATTTAGGCTTTCATGCCTATTTTCATATTTAATTATATGCGAAATTCGAATGCACTACACTATTCTAATTTCTCACAACAATAGACAAGAGCAAAAAATGAATGCTTACACTACTCTAATTTCTCACAACAATAGACAAGGGCAAAAACTGAATGCACTACACTATTCTTGACATTTTGATTGATTGCTTTCTTTTCATGTCAACTTTTACATAATCCCCACTCCTAATAGCACAACCAATTAGCATTATTTAACACATGTTTATCCCCTAAATATTTCTTTACTTTTAGAATGGATAAGCAGATCTCTATCTCAAAGATATTAGATAGATAGATAGATAGATAGATAGAGAGAGAGAGAGAGAGAGAGAGAGAGAGAGAGAGAGAGACAGATAGAGAGAGAGAGAGACAGATAGAGAGAGAGAGAGAGAGAGAGAGAGAGAGTTCTCACCTCAAAGTTTGAAGGGGGGAAATACTTCATTTGTCTCTCGAAGCAATTGAGGCATGTAGATAAGTTGTTGATTCATTTGTCTCTCATATTCCTATGTCTATGTATGCCTATTGCTATGTATGTCTATGTGTACGTATGCCTATCTATGCTTCAATATGCTTTATGCCTCTATGTTGGAAATGCCTCTATGTTTCTTTACGCTTCTATGTTTCTATAAACCTATTTGAATGCCTATGCTTCTATATGCTTATGTGAATTAATAGTTCAACAAATGCTTCTATGTTTATGATATGCCTATGCTTAGATGCCATTGTTTATGCTTCTATGTTTCAGTGGGTTTATGATGTATCTAATTTGGAAAAACTTCAATTGTCTCTCGAAGCAATTGAGGCATATAGATAAGATGTTTATGCTTGCCTATGTTTCTATATGCTTCTATATCTTTATGCTTCCATGCTATTTATGCTTTATGTTCCATATCTATATGCTTCCATATCTTTATACTTCTATGGAAATTATGCCTATGCTTCTATATGCCTATGTTTCTATAGTCTATGTTTCCATTGATGAATGCCTATGTTTCTATATGCTTCTATATCTTTATGCTTCTATGCTATTTATGCTTTATGTTCCATATCTATATGCTTCCATATCTTTATGTTTCTATGGAAACTATGCCTATGCTTCTATATGCCTATGTTTCTATAGTCAATGCCTATGTTTCTATATGTCTATGTTTCTATATGCCTATGTTTCTATATGTTTATGCTTCTTTAGTCTATACCTATGTGAATGCCATTGTTTATGCTTCTATGTTTCATTGGGTTTAAGATGTAACTCATATTGTTTCATTGGGTCTATGTTTCTATGGAAATTATGCCTATGTTTCCATATGCCTATGATCTTTGAGTAGAGTAGAAAGCATTCACATGAAGCATTATTAAGTATCATATTAACTTTATTTTAAAAAGGTTCATCAATCAACAATTGGAGTAGAAAAGATATCAGCACAAACAAATGACATACATGTTTTCCAAGTAAGTTAAATTTATTTATTTATCTTAATTAGTATGGCAATGATGATAACATTTTTGGATATTTTTCATAAAGATGTTGTAAAAAAATACACTACTAATGATCTCTTGAATGTATCTTTGTAGGTTGATGCTTTTCAAAGGGGACGATGAGTAAAGATCTTACCTAAGGACTCAAAAGACATAGTTGGAATAGGGATAATAATTAGTTTGGATCCTTCATTTAGAGTTCATACTATACTAATAGGAGTTGGTTATGTAGCAGTATGAAGGATGCTTGTATATTCAAAGCAAATGATGAGATTCAGACATTGGGTTAAGTCGTAAGCTTGAAAGTTGCTTGGAAAATTCTTCATGTAATGTCTTTATAATTTTATATTTCAATTTGTTATATAAAAATTGAATTATTTATTTCTCAATCAACTATTGAACAATATTTGTTATCAAGTAAAATGTGTGTGTTATAAAAGGTAAAAGTTATCCTTAGAATTTTAGACAACTTCTTCCCATTGTGTAATATGAGTACTGATGCACTTAAGACTTTTGATTAATCTTTCACACTTAGACAATAAATTTCATTCATGGATACCAAGTATCAAATGTAAAATTTTAGTCCTTTAAGATTCCAATGCCATGTAACTTTTTGGCCCATTTTAAAAGCTAGTAGAAGTTAAATGTTTTTGCCCATTTTGAATGCTATTGTTTATAAAAGAAGAAATGGTAATTGTGATTCCATTTCTTTCCATTTGTAACATAATAACCAGCATTTTGTATGGTACTTTATTTCCATTATCAACATGAAATCTTGCAAATTTTAAGTTATCTTTTGCCATTTCGAATATAATAATTGACAATTTTTATGTCACCTTTTGCCATTTCTTTCAGTTGCCATTTTAGAAGTAAAAATGGTAGAGAATATAGCACTTTTGGTGGCCATTTCAGACATCAAAATGGCAAAAATATATGGCACTTTTGGTTGCCATTTTGCATGTGGAAATGGCATCACTTTTAGTTGCCATTTCATACATAAAAATGGCAAAATATATGGCACTTTGGGTTGCCATTTCAAACATCAAAATGGCAAAAATATATGGCACTTTTGGTTGCCATTTTGCATGTGGAAATGGCAATACTATATGGCACTTTTAGTTGCCATTTCATACATAAAAATGGCAAAATATATGGCACTTTTGGTTGCCATTTAAGACATAAAATGGCAAAAATATATGGCACTTTTGGTTGCCATTTTGCATGTGGAAATGGCAAAACTATATGGCACTTTTAGTTGCCATTTAATACGTAAAAATAAAAAAATATATGACACTTTCGGTTGCCATTTTAGACATAAAAATGGTAGAAATATATGGCACTCTTGGTTTCCATTTTGTATATGGAAATGGCAAAACTATATGGCACTTTTAGTTGCCATTTCATGCATCAAAATGGCAAAATATATGGCACTTTTGTTTGCCATATGGACATAAATGGCAAAAATATATGGCACTTTTGGTTGCCATTTCTAAAAAATGGCACATGTGGAAATGACGGCAAGAAAGTGCCATTTAATAATATAGAAATGTCACTTTTGGACCGCCATTTCTACCTAGTTTTGTAGTAGTGACTAGAACTCATCATATATTTACATCAAGCATATGTTGAAGGTGGATATGCACAAGCGTTGATGATAGATGGAGGTGGCAGCATAAGCGAGGAAGCAACTATGGAGATGTCCGACTCCCGCAAATTGTTCTTCTATGATGCAAAGTCTCACACGGTCATGTTGCTACCCAACCAAACATTGCACATGATCACTACTACCCAAGAATTATAAATTAGAAGAAGCAATTGCAGAAAATATATCTAGAGAGTGTCGGTGCAAACCCAGCTTTCAACTACAAAATTAACATCGATGCCCCTAGATCCTTCCAGAGTTTCTGGCAATTCGCTAAAGCTTATCAACAGTTTAAACAGACTCATAAACTTCGTTGAACCTCTCAAAGACACAGAGAGAGTAATAGAGGAGACTCATGGACAGTGGCAGTATAAGCAGGCGCAAACCTGATGGTGATGCAGTAGCGCACGTGAGACAATAGCCTTCACAAAGCAATACATGAGGGAGCTAGTAAGCTACTTGGCAATTTTAGGTGAGGGAGCTAGTTGTTTTTGGACGAGAAGCTATGCTGTTTTTGGACAAAAAACTACTTGGCAATTTTAGCCGAGGGAGGCAGTTGTTTTTAGACCTGAGATTTGATGCACTTTATAATGCACCACATGGCTTCATAGGATTTCAGAATGTGGGAAAATCTTCTACTGTTGGTTGATTCATGGAGTGGGTGGAGATTGATATTCCATGGACCCAAAGCATACCATTCAAATCTCTAGCTAATGAATCTTTGATTCACCTTTTGTGTGACTTATCTACTTTTGGGGATGAATGAAACTTGGACTCAACTTGGATGAAGTAGCTGAGAAGAGGATAACTTGGAGTGGGGAGCAAGGAAAAAAATTCTAAAAAGGCGTTCACAATAGGTATATTAATAATGGCACTCGTCTTCTCCAAAAGCTTAATACAAATTCTTCTTCCGCCTTCCTCAAGCTCTCATCGCCATCGCCATCTCCATCGACTTCCAACCTCCCATCTCCTCCCTCCATGGCTAGGAATCCACTCCCACTGAGAATTCCTCCCTCTATCAATATGGATTTCTATGCCCTCCACCCCCTCCTCACCCTCACTGAGAATTCCTCCGCGACCTTCTCCTCCTCCTCCAACCCCTGCCTCGATTTCTTCTTCCAAATCGTCCCTTCTACACCTGCTTCTATTACTTCCTCCCTCCTCGCCCTCGCTTGGTCCCATGACCCCCTCACCACCCTCAAGCTCGTCTTTCACCTCCGTTGCGTTCGCGGTACCGGTAAATCCAATAAGGACGGCTTCTACACTTGTGCGTCGTGGCTTCACGCCTCTCACCCCGAGACGCTCGCTGGGAATCTCCATCTCGTTGCCAAGTTTGGGTATTACAAGGATCTGCTGGAGATTGTGCTGCGGGAGGTGGAAGGGCCGAGTGAAACTCAGCGCAAGATAGCCGAGCGGGAAGCGCATGCGGCCAAGGTGCAGCGAGCGAAGCTAACGAAGAAGAATAGAAAGAATGGGATTAGACCATTGGGTCCAAGAGGCCAAGGCTATTACAGCAGAAAAGGTAAGGCAGCACGATTGGCGAAGGAGGCAGGGGAGCTGAAGGATAAAGAGACGAGGATCGCTGCTTCGTTGGAGCGGGGCAAAGCTGAGAGTGAGAAGGCTGCCATCCTTCGCAGGCTGAAGAAAGAGCAGATGATCGAGAGAGCAACGAAGAAGTATATGTACGATCGCAATTACGCCAAGCTTCACGACGCTGTTGCTGAAATCTTTGCGAATCAGCTTCTGAAAGACAAGAAGGCACTCGAGAGCAACAACATCTTCGACATCAGCTTTGCTGCGAAATGGGCTCCCTCCGACCATAACAGCTACGATCAGCGAACGCTTATGTACCATGCCATTGCTCGTAAAATCTTCAGCAAGGAAAACTACCCCGATCTCGCTGGTCTTGAAGATGAAGCGTATTCATGTGTGATCGGAGACAAGTTGAGGAAAGAGTTTCTGGTTCCTCTTCGGGCAGCTCTCAAAGTTCCTGAAGTGTTCATGAGTGCTAAGCAATGGAGCATACTTCCTTACGAGCGCGTCCCGTCTGTGGCGATGCAGAATTATGCAGATATTTTTGTGAAGCACGATAAGGATCGATACACTGAATTCTTGACCAAGGTAGCTTCGGGAACGAAGAAAGTTGCTGCGGGGGCTTTGTTTCCCCATACGATTCTCAAAGAGGCTGTAAAACACGAGGAAGATACTCGAGGCATGCTTGCAGAACTTCAATGGAAACGGATGGTGAATGATCTGAAGCAGAGCGGCAGCCAGCTGAGCAGCAGTCTGGCTGTGTGTGACGTCTCGGGAAGCATGACTGGCACTCCGATGGAAGTGTGTATTGCCTTGGGATTGCTGGTAGCGGAGCTCAGCGACGAGCCTTGGAAAAATCACGTGTGCACTTTCAGTTCCAATCCTCAAATCCACACTGTGAGAGGGGAGACTCTGGCCGACCGATACAGATTCACAGAGGCGATGGAATGGAACATGAACACTGATTTCCAGAAGGTGTTCAGTACTCTGCTGGAGCTTGCCAAGGCTTCCAACCTGCCACCAGAGAAGATGATCCAGCGGCTGTTCGTGTTCAGCGACATGGAGTTCGATCAAGCCTCGGCCCATCCGTGGGAAACAGATTACATGGTGATAACGAAGAAGTACGAAGAAGCTGGGTATGGTTTGCCGCCACAGATTGTGTTCTGGAATTTGAGAGAAAGCAAGAGCACGCCAGTGCTGTCGAATCAGGAAGGAGTAGCGCTAGTGTCTGGATTTTCCAAGAATTTGTTGAAGATATTTTTGGAGGGTGGGTCGTTAGAGGACGAGGTGGAGGAGGAGGAGGAGGAGGAGGGTGGCGCAGCCACCGTCGAGAAGGAGAAGGAGAAGAAGGTGAAGATAGATCCCATGCATGTGATGATGAAGGCAATATCAGACGAGCTTTATGATGAACTCAAAGTGTTCGATTGACCACAATCTCTCTGCAAACATGCAATGTGCAAACATGTTCGGCAATTGAAAACACATGGGAAATTCACATTTAAAATTGGAATTTTACACTTGATATTCCAATTTAAAATAGGCAAGATTTAAATTTTCAAAGTTCAAAACGGTGCCAATCTCCACAACCTCCGGGGAGAGTGCCATTCTCCCCATGGGGTTGTTAACATTGGCACTATTGCCAATCTCCATAACCCCACATGGAGAATGGCATTGGTTCCCATCCTCCAGAGGGTTGTTGAGAGTGCTGTTCTCCCCATGGAGTTGTGGAGAATGGCACTAGCATCCTTTCCCCCATGGGATTTTGGAGATTGGCACTAGCCATCATCTCACATGGGGAATGGCACTGCCATTCCCCCCATGGGGTCATGGAAATTGGCTAGTAATTTCATTCTCTTTGTGGAGGTCTAGAAGATTGGCATTGATCGGCATTGGTTCCAATCTCCATAACCTCTTATAGTGCCATTATATGAGGTTGTGGAGATTGGCACCAATGCCATACTCCCCGGGTTATGGATATTTGAAATAATTAAGATGTTCTTTTACTATAAGAACAATTTGCCTACATCATGAGTGGAGGAGATTATGTGTGCAACTCTTTGGAAATGGAATACAATGTGTATCATACATGTGTGAATTTGTAAATGTGGTGCCATTCTTACCATGGAGTTGTGGAGAAGGGCACCCATGCCATCCTCTCCATGGGGTTGTGGAGACTAGCATCATTGCCAATCTCCATCACCCCACATGGAGAATGGCACTTTTCCATCCTCCACAACCTACATGTGAGGTTGTTGAGAATGGCACCAATGGCATTCTTCCCATGGGGTTGTGTAGATTAGCACCATTGCTAATCTCCATAACCCCAGGGGGCAGAATGGCAGTGGTGGGGTTATGCACTCATTATGCAGACTTAAATAATTTGAAATGTCAGTTGATAATTTGTTAGTTTGACACGGATGCAAACTTAGTCTTTGAATAATATGAAATATTGTTTTATGGTTTGTTAAGTTTGCCTCAATATTGCAACATGGATTTTATGCTTAGGAAATATTTATATATGCAATGTTTTAACCAAGTTGTTACACACATATTTTCACTTCGACTACATCATCAGTGGATGAAATTTTCATGTTAATGGAATAAAACTTGTATTAGTGACATATGCATATGTGTGCATCCTATTGAATGTTGATTTTTGAAATTCTTGAATATGGATATTTTAATGTATTAGCCTTAGTATAGCATGGTATAACACTCTAGTATCCCCTTGGCAAAACTAGACATTTGGTTGTGAATTTAAAAACCTTGTATTTTATGGCCGCAAGGACACCAAAACAAGATTAATAATGATCAAATGAAATTATTGAAGGTAAATGATCATTTGATATGCGTAAAGTTGCCAATGTTTGTTGAGTATGTACATATATTGCAAAGGTAGAAAATACCTACGATCAAACATGTTTTCACTAACAAATAAAGTTTTTTATTTCTGTCAATGTTTGAAACAATGTGAAAAGATCCATATTATAAGTAGGATACTTGGTCTTTCCATCATCAAAAATGTCATTTCTTGATTGATCCTTGAAAACTATTGCATATGTACTGTTCATTATTACATTCTAAGATTCTTTCAAATTCAAAATCTATAAAAAAAATATTTTTCTTTCTTTATGCTCGGCAATGTAAGTTGGTTATAAAATATAATATTTTTATATTTTAAAATAAAAATAAAAATCTATAAAAAAAATAAAAATAAAAATAAGATTCCTTCAAAATAAAAATCTATAAAAAAAATATTTTTCTTTCTTTATGCTCGGCAATGTAAGTTTATAATATTTCTCAAGACGAACAGGCTATATACAGTTTTTGTCCATGAAGTGTTGATTCATGTCCCCATCAAATGAAGGAATTTTGATGTGTAAAGTATCATAACATAGAATTGCTTATGCCCATATCATCAAGAAACACACATTGTAATGACTTGTGGCCACCCGAGTGATTGAGAGATAAAGTTTTAAATATTTGCAATTGGTTAGGTAACAACCTCACATGACATGAGGTTTTGGAGGCACCAATGCCATTCTCCCCACTATGGAGATTGGCACTAGTTCCATTCTCCATGTGGATGATGAAGATTGGAAATGGTGCCAATCCCCACAACCCCATGGGGAGAATGCACTAGGGTACATTTCTCCACAACCTAATGTCATGTTAGGTTGTGGAGAATGGCACCAATAACATTCTGCCCATGAGGTTGTGGATATTGGAGCCACTACCAATCTCCATCACCCCACATGGAGAATGGCACCAATAACACTCTTCCCTTGAGGTTGTGGAGATTGGCACCACTGCGAATGCCAATCTCCATCACCGCATATGGTGAATAATACTGGTGCCAATCTACACAACCCCACATGTGCCGTTCTTTGCAATGTCACATGGGGTTTTGAAGATTGGTACCAGTTCCATTCTCCATGTGGGTGATAGAGGTTAGAAATGGTGCAAATCTACACAACCCCCCTGACGAGAATGACACTATTACCGTTCTCGACAACCTCATATAATGGGAAGTTGTGGAGAATGGCACTAGTGCCATTCTCTCAGTGGGGTTATCGAGATTGGCACCACTACCAATATCCATTACTCCACATGGAGAATGGCACTAGTGCCAATATCCACAACTCCACAGGGAGAATGCAACTCACACCATTCTCCAAAACAACATGTCACATGAGGTTGTGGAGATTGGCACCATTGACATTCTCCATATGGATGATCATGAGATTGGTAGTGGTGCCAATCTCCACGACCCCATGGGGAGGTTGGCATTAGCGCTATTCTTGACAACCTCATGTCACATGAGGTTGTGGAGGATGGCACCAGTGCCATTATCCCTGTGGGATTGTGGATATTGGTGCCACTTCCAATCTCCATCACCCCACATGGAGAATGGCAATGGTGCTAATCTCCACAACCCATGGGGAGAATGGCATTGGGCCAACCTCCACAACCTCATGTCATATGAGGTTGTGGAGGATGGCATTTGCACCATTCTCCATGTGGGGTAATGAAGATTATAAATTCTTGTGGAGAATTGCACCACTGTTAATCTGCATCTCGGGGGGGTCACTATGTATAAACCCTCTATATCACGTGCGTTCAAGGCCTATATTTAAAATCCCTTATCTGTAAATTTTTTCATTAATAAAATGTACCCCTTTTCTATACAAATCTGTAAATTTTTTCCAAAACTATTTTAAATAGTCCCTTATGTATATTTATTTCTGTAAATTTTAGGAATAAAAAATATCCTTCTGTTGCACTCACGTGATAGGGTTACATATGATGAGTGACCCCCCCGAGATCTGCATCACCATTGGCACCACTGCCAATCTCCATCGCCCTTTGCATCACTACCAATTTCCATCACCTTACATGGAGAATGGCACTAGTGCCAATTTCCACAACCCCACATCAATACTGTTACTGGTGCCAATATCCACAACCCCATGGAGAAAATGGCAAAGTCCACAGCCTCACATGGGCGGCCATCCTCCACAACCCCACTAGTCTATCCTATTGAAGGTTGAAGTTCTAGGCATAAGTGTTGAAGGAAGAGAAGGCTGGGCTCTTAAGGTAGACTGAAGAGTATTTAGCGTTGGAGAGGAGGAAGAGTGGTAAATTTTCTGCAAGTCTGGTAAACTTGGAGTAAGAAATTTCCTTCCCATGGAAGAGAACAAGAGATAAAGGACACTAATTTTTGATAGAGCTCAAGACATAAGGGAGGCCATTCGGGAGTTGTGCATAACCCTAGATTATTTTTATGAAAAGAACAGATGCTTGAAAGGAGAGATCAAACTCCGTTAGAGTGAATATTAACCCATGGAGTAGAGGTTTAGATTCTAGAAGAAGTTGAGTTCTAAGTTGAGGAAAAGATGAAAAGTCCCTAATATAGATTATGCAGACTTATTCTAAAAGGCTCCATCAGCCTAGAACGACATGGTTGCTTTTGGTCATTTTGGCAAATTGTGATCACATTTTAACTAGTGATTGCTATGGATACAATTAAATTGCACACAACCAAGCTATAAACTAAAATTGATGATATCTTTGGTGGCCATTTAGTTGACAAGAGGTAGTTGGAGATTATGTAAAATACCATGCCTCCTCTTATTCATTTATTGTCATTTTTACTTTGTAAAAATTAGCATAGCCCATCGTGAGTAGCATGGTGGTTGATATTTGCCAAGGATAGGACTTGTTTGCACGCACCACATATACAAAATAAAAATATATATCTTTGGGGCAAGAATGTGTACGATGCCAAAGAAGATTTGATGCCTTGTTGGTGAATGTATGAATCCCATACCTCACATGAAGTGAGAAGATAATTTGCAGATCACACAATTTTAGTTTATAATGCATTTCACTAGTGGATGAATGCTTGATCCCTCACATGAGTCGTGAGTTTGGTATTTTCCGTAAAGGTTTTATTGTTGATTCCATTGACGCTCAAAAATTGAAGGTTGTTCTTTCCTAAAAGAATGGGTAAAACTCAAATTTGAATACACTTACAAGAGAATTTGGGGTGATTAATGCCTTTGCTATAAGTTGAAGAAATGGGAGAAAGTTCTTAGATTACACAAACTATGAGTGAGAAACTCACAAAAGATAACTATAGTGTTTGGTCTTATCGCATGTAAATTTCCTTATGGGGGTAAAGGAGTATGGGGATTAATTATGGGAGAATATGAATGCCCTAAATTACCATGGGATGACCCAATGGGAGAGCAAAAATTTGAATATAGATAAATTGAAAATATGGGAGAAAATTGTTAGATTACGTAAACTATCATGAATACCCTATGGATACAAATGAGTATATGCCTCAAGGTCATGGTTCTATGCAAAGAGCAAGGGGAAAAAACCCAACCATGGCACAAGGAGCTATAAATTGCCATTTTTGTGGCCATCATGAGAGGGATTGTTATGCTAGACAAAATTGTGGCCATAGGGTCCGAGGTGCAAGGCATCAATACATTAAATTATATTGGCCAAAGGGAGTATGATTATGAGCACATGCATGGAGCTCATTTATTTAGCATGGAGCATGTTATGGGCAGCATGTTAGTGCCGTCAAAAAGTGATGATTGGTTTCTTGACCCTAGTACCACCAATCATATGACCTACCATGGTGAGTGGTTCACTCATAAAGATAAGATAGCTAAAATGCATAGAATCACTAACATTGGAAACATTTCATTGGTTGATAAGAATTGTGTAGAGAACACTTTGGGTGATGTGTTGTATTTTCCTACCATCACTAAGAATCTTGCATTGGTGGGTCAAATGGTTGACCAAGATTATCAACGAGATTTAATACTTTGGATGCTTTTCGGAAGAGCTCCACAATGGTAAGGTTGAAAAAGTGGTTGCCAAAGAATATAAGAAGGGATACTATTTACTTTCGATGCAAGTACACCTTGTTTCCAACAGGGTGTGTTTGAAAAAGTAGACACAACCAAGATCAAGAGGTTGAATTATGGCATAAAAGCTTGGCCATATCAATGCTAAATTATGGAATAAAAGGGTGTTATGGCATAAAAGATCAATAGGCTGAATTATGGAATAAAAGGCTTCATATTAAAAGGATCAATGCTTGCTTGGGTGTAGCCATTTTTGGTGAGCTTGAAGGTATTTTTTGTATATAGGTATCTTTCCTGACCCATAACCTGTGCATTGCTCAACCGAATTCGAAAAACTTTTTCTTAAAGTTCTAGTACACATTCCAATATTGAACATGAGACAAAAAAAAAAGACATAAAGATTTGGAATGAGACAATTAAAGCATTACAAGTGCTATGTTGCATGTGAAGCATGCATCTTGAGTAGTATAGGATATAACAATTTAGTCATAAACATAAAAATGTATTCAATGATAGTTTATCCATAAACATCAAAATTTTGTTTTGAATGTATATACATGCAACCAAGTAATCATTCAAAAGTACACTACATGAGCTTTTCCTAAACCAAAGGACACATCTAATTGAGAACATTAGATGCGGTTTAAGGGGCATTCAATGTTGTGCTAAAATTAAGCACATCCATTCAAGGGCATGCTCCATATCTTTTTCTTGTTTTCTTGAAAACCAAAACCAATTAAAAGAAATAGTAGCCAAACTAGTGGGACCAATTTATGGTGGTTTTAAAACATTGATATTTGGTGACATTGGTATGTAGATTTACCATAGAATGGAAGAATTTGAAAATTTGTAATTTGTACATGTGCAAAGATCTTTTAATAAGTCCAATATTATTTATATATTTTTATTGGTTCTTTTTCCATGCAATTCCTTGCTATATAGCTCATAAGCATGTCAAAGGTCATTCATTTCATAATATAAGCATCAAACCCCATAACATGCCCTTTTGGCTATTTGTATTTTAAAGCAATTTGTTCCACATTGCACTTGCTTGAGGGCAACTGGATATCCAATTTTGCTGGCGTGTATAATTAGAGGGGGAAAATCATGGCAACTAAACATTTTTCTATCCTTGCATACTTTTAAAAAATTTCACCTCCCACTCTAAATTTTTTGAATATTAAAGTACATTGCCGCCCTGTAACCTGCTCTATGGAGAGTCAACTCACATGACCTTGCTCTTTTGGTTTTGCATTATCTTCTTTACTTGGGTAAGTTGTCTTCTATTCTTTTCTTACCTCACAAGCTAGGTGGTGTCTATTTTGGTGGTAGTCTACTCATAGTCTCCATGACATCAATGGCAAGATGTAGCTCATCATGGCTTGCAAGAGAATTAGATAGAGGCTGTGAGATAGGAAAGATGAAAATCTTAGCGCACAAGGAATAGATTGCAAGGCGAGGAAAGAAACCGCACAGTATCTAAACAACAATGGAAGACACTTTTGTAATGTTTGCAGAGGGAGAAACAATAAGAAGAAAGAAGAGTCATTATAGAGCAGTAGTAGGAGCAAGAAGTGGTTGTAGATCCATGCATTTGATCATTGCCATCAGAGCATAGAACACGAGCAATGGTCTCACAATTGGTGGGAGCATTTGAGGCAACAACATCATGATAATATTCAGATGCATACCAATCTTGAGTCTTCACAAGCTTTAGCCTGCACCCTAGAATTTATATAGTGATAACCCTACCAACACCTTGGGAGATGCATGCCCAAGAGAAGATTCTCTATAACTTGAGATATGGCCTATAGAAAGCAAAAGGGGTACACAACTTAGATCAACTAGCTACAAAGAGGGTGATGCTAGCTATGCTGATATCCTTTAAAAAAAGGAGAAATGGTTTGGATGCACAATGAAAGATGTTATCCAATCAGAAGGACCAACATGGCTGTAGTGGTTGGAAGCAAAGCAAAAGCAATGCAGGATCCATTCAAGAAATTTGTGGGCTTTAACAAAACATAGCAAAAGGAGAAAGAGCATAAACGTGGAAGTTATTGATCAAGTGACAACATTCTAGCATGAGAATATGAGAGTTTCTCAGACTAGTACATCATATACACGATTGATACAACACAAGTCAGTGATTTCCTAAACCATCCTGGTGGTTGTCTGTGATATAGTCTCATTATTTAATTTCTAAACTGTACTGGCTTGGACTTAATGTACTTGCCCTAAACCAACCCAGTGGTTGAAACATAATGCAATATATCACTGTGCTGGTTCAGGTTAAAACATTAGTTATGTGATCATGGATGTTTTTATCAAAGCTATACCTATATATTAATATAAAATCCTGGCAAAAGTTTATCGAGTTGTTTTTTTAAGTTTCACAATGTTGGTAGACTTTTATATTGTTTCTTTTGAATTTTGAAGTAAAAGATGTAAATCTTGGCAAAACTTTTAAAGTTTTTCTCATAAAAGTTTCAAATCCTGGCGAATATTTCAAATGTTTATTTTTATTAGGGCATACAAACTTTCAAGACCAATATAAAAGTTTCGCTTCTTAATGAAACTAACATTAAGAAATCATCCATGTATGTGATTGTCCTAAACCAATGTGGTTGAAGAGCAATATCTTTTGCCATAGAAAGAAACAACAATATATTGTTATTGTATAATTGCTGGCTAGCATGATGGTTGAAATTGCTATGTTCTTGGTAGGTAAATATTAGTTAAGTTTGATTTCTAGGTTGGTTTGAGTCATATACCAATTTATTTCTAAACCAAAATGGCTTGGACTTAAAGTGATTATCCTAGACTAGCCCATTGTGGTTGGAACATCATGCAATATATCACTGAGCTAGTTCAAGTCAAATAGGAGTTATGTGACTGTCCTAAACCAACATGGTTGAAAAGAAATAAACTAAAACATATTTCTAAAAACAAAAATACTTAATAACTTGCCCGATCGCCTTGGTTGAAATTGCTATGTTTCCTAGTAGTTAAATTATTTAAGTTTGATTGTTAGGCAGGTTCAAGTCATATGCTACTCAATTTCTAAATTGGGTTGGATTAGACCTATATGTGATTGTCCTAAACCAACCCAGTGGTTGGAACATCATGCAATATATCATCGAGCTAGTTTAGGTCAAACAAGAGATATTTGTTTGTCCTAACGAGCATGGTTGAACAATAAATGAATAAAAATATATTTTGCAATCAAAATAATTGAAGGCCTGCCCGATGGTTAAAATTGGTGTATTTCCTAGTAGTTAAATTAGTTTATTTTACATGTAACTATATTTATTTTCCTAGTAGTGAATTTCTAGGCTAGTTCAGGTTATACACAGGCTGGCTTAGACTATGATCGTTCGAAACCAGCTTGGTGGTTGGAACAAGAATATGTAGTTCATCTAATTAATGTGATTATCATTTAGTTGTTTAATCTTTGGGTTGTTTAAAGTCATATGATTGTCCTAAACTAGCATGGTGGTTGGAATAGCAATATATCACTGAGGTGGTATAGGTCTGATACCAGTTATGTGACTATCTTGAAGAGGATATATGAAATTATTTTGTTTTGTAGTAATGAATTTTTTTTCATAGTAGCTTAATTAGTTTAATTAGTAATGTGATTGTCCTAAACCAACCCGTTGGTTGGAACACCAAGCTAGTAGACACCAGGTATGTGACTATCCTAAACGAGCCCGATGGTTGAAATTATTTTGTTTTATAGAAGTAAAATTGTTTTGTTTTCTAGTCGCTTGATTAATTTAATTAGCTTGATTAGGCTATGCTTTTGCACTTAGTTGTGTTTATTTTCCTCATACTAGTACAAAAAACTTTTCCAAAATTTTATTTCCTTGCATGTTGGGTGAGCAGACGGAGTTGTATTTAAAGTTTTTGCCTTAGAAACTTGACCTTTTGATTTGGCAAAGGAGCTTTGAGAGTTGTAAGCCCTAGTACATGAGGAAACTCAAAGACAAAAATCATGTGTGTTGTTGTAAAATACACATAGAGGGATCGGGTTCGGCAAGCTTTGAATGACTTGAGATCAGATTGTGTTGGAGCATGGCTTCATGGAGATAGATGTCCATGTCTCATAGATGAATGTGTAGTCTATAGGCCACTCAAATCCTCATCATATTTTACAAGGGAGACCAAGTTTGGTAGCCTAAGGTCTCTGTGGGAGTTGGTGGTGTGACCAAAGGGAGACTTTAAGTGGCAGCGCTTTGAATGCATTCATGGTACATGCACGCATTATAGTCTAAAGAAGAGGCAATTTGATATATATCTAAATGAAATGAGGGAAGACAACCTTTTTGCTCTAAAGTGGAGGAGATTTGAACTTATTAATGTTGAAGGATTAGTGAAAACTTAGATGGCCAATATTTTATAAGAGCAATCAGTCGAGGGAGCTTGTAGAGTAGTTTGTTTAATCCATCCCAAAATATGTGCTTCACAATTTCACGACCAGATGGCAAGGTAAGCATTCAAGAAGTGCCTTGCCAATTTTCCCCATGACACTAATGTCTTTGTCATAGATTTTACATAAAATTACTCATTTCAAGAATAAGATGAGATACAAACTACTCACTGCTACAACAATCAGATAACAATTCAAGTGCATACCATGTACAATCATTTTCTTGATTCTTGCTTGCTGACTTGGAGTCCATGTCATTGCAATGCACATACTATTTCTACCATTTGGATGATAGGAAACACAACACCTTGTTTGTGTAGCATACTTTTCTATTGCATTGGGAATGGCTAGAAGAATAATTATCCCCATGTATAAGAAAGGATGTAACAACATTGTGTGTGGTTAGATAATTCTTTCTCTCTTTTGAAATCAGCCCGTAAATTCTTGTTTGTCTCAAGGTTTAAATCCCTGACCGGTGGTCTATACACGAGATGGAATTTCTTTTGGTCTAGCCATGGCACAGGGGAACATGATGGATGTGGTGTTGTTATCACGAAATCTCTATTTAAAAACCAGTGGAAGATGATGATCTAGTTTCTGTGACCTTGAATGGTCTAGGAAAGGATTATGCACAGTTCCGGACATCCATTGCCGTCCATGAAAAATTTCCTGATTTTGAAGAGTTGTTTGCTCTTCTAATTTCTGAAGAGCAGAGAAATGGGGGTGCATCTTCTTCAGCAGGAACTTCAAAAGAAATTGTCTTCTACTCAAATGCTGGCAGAGGTAGAGGTAGAGGTAGAGGAGGCCGATCTGTAGGCTGTGGTAGAAATCAGAATATGCAGCAATCTCAAGAAAACTAGTCCTATGCAGGAGGACGTGGTAACTCTAGAGGCAGGGGGAGCCAAAGAGGCCGTGGTGGATGGCAGAGAGGCCAAAATGCAAATAGCAATGTTGAATGCTACTATTGTGGCAAAATGGGTCATATGGCTAAGGACTGCTATAAAAAGCAGAATGACATTGTGAATGGAAAATTGTAGCAAGAAATTATGCATCTTCTAGTAGGCAGGGTGATGACAGAAATGAGCATCTATTTATGGTACAGCATATGACCAATTCTGTGACAAGTGCAGAAGAACGAAATGATGTGTGGTATGTTGACTCAGGTGCATCAAACCACATGATAGGTCATGCAGAATGGATGCAAGATGCAAGGAAAATGGAAAAGCCAGGATTTGTGGAGACTGGTGATGATACTGCACATCCTATTGTGCAGATTGGTAAAATTCCTTTGTCTATGCAGGATGGGAAAAAGAAATACTTGTCTGATGTATTTCATGTCCCGAACATCACCAAGAACCTGGTTTCTATTGGTCAAATGGTTTAGCAGGGCTTGCAGGTTAGATTTAATCCTCATGGATGCTTTGTTGAGGATATGAAAAGTAACGGTCGCTTGATAGCAAAAGGAAAGAAGAAGGGCAGGATGTTTACATTGGATGCGGACATGCCTGAATTAAGTGCAGCAATGTTTGCACATCGGACCGGTGTAGTTGCAGATATTGATATCTAGCACAAACGCATTGGTCATGTTAATATACAGCGACTTAAATCAATGCAAGCCCAAAATATTGTTGCAGGATTGCCTAAATTCAAGGTTGCAAAAATGCAAAAGGTTTGTGAAGCCTGTCAATTTGGGAAACAAGCAAGGAAACCTTTTCCTAGGCATATTCAAGAGAGTAAAAAGCCATTGGAATTAATCCACTCTGATGTGTGGACTACTAAAGCTGCATCTATTGGAGGCTGTCACTATTTTGTCACATTTATTGATGACTTCAGTAGAAAACTTTGGGTGTATTTTATGAAAAAGAAAAGTGAAGTGTTTGGGCACTTCAAAGCTTTCAAAGCTATGGTTGAAAAAGAAACAGGCCTACAAATAAAATGCCTAAGGTCAAATGGAGGGGGAGAGTACCTCTCAAATGAGTTTGCAAGGTTCTTGTAGGAGCATGGTATAAAGCAGCAATATTCATGCAGTCATACCCCACAGCAAAATGGTATTGCAAAAAGGAAAAATAGGCATATTGGAGAGGTATCTCGGGCTATGCTAAATGAAAAATATCTACCAGATTATTATTGCGTTGAAGCAGTTGCTACTGCAATTTATATAATGAACAGGACTCCCACTGCAGCAATACATGGCATGACGCCAGAGGAGATGTATACTGGTAGGAAACCAGATATTTCTCATTTGAAATTTTTTGGTTGCATTGCCTATGTCCATGTGCCGGATGAGTTGAGGTCCAAGTTGGATCCAAAAGCTGAGAAGTGCGTCTTTATTGGTTACTCTCTGCAGCAGAAAGGGATAGATGCTATAACCCTTCTACTCGTAAGTTTACAGTGAGCAGAGATGTTGTTTTTGATGAGATGAGCAGCTGGTATAAACCAATAAATGTGATGATTGATGTAGATGCACAAAATGGTAATGCTGCACAGAATTCACAGCAGCAATCACAAAATATTAGTGGACCTGCAGTGTCGTTTAGCAGTGGTTCACATACTTCGCCATGGACAGGCAGATTGAGATCAGGAGAATCTCCTCAAAGCAATGCAGAGAGTGATATGCAGGTATCACAAAAAGGAAAAGAGAAGGTAGATCAGCCCATGTTTGATGTGAATGCAGGTCACTCTTGTGTGGATGGTGAATCTAGTGGCTCAGAACAGAGCATTGATGATGAGTTGGGTATTCCTTCTATTGTTACACCTGGAGTAAGGAAGACCAGGGATGTTTTGAGAGCACCTGGAAGTGAGCCTATTTTGCACAGGTCTATCAGGGTCAGGTATCCTGTGGATAGGCTGAAATATGATGGATTTACAGCCATTCACTATGCCTATATGGTCAAAGTGATACAGGAACCAGAACCCACTTCTTTTGAGCAAGCCATGGGAAATGAAAAATGGGAGAAAGCCATGGATGAAGAAATGGATGCCTTGGATGCAAATGCTACATGGGAATTGGTGCCTTTGCCTAAAGACAAGAATGCAATGGGCTGTAAGTGGGTTTATAAGATCAAGCACAATGCAGATGGTTCTGTGAATAGATACATGGCAAGATTAGTTGTCAAGGGGTATGCACAGACATATGGCATTGATTATCAATAGATACAATTTTCAAGCCTGGTGCTACGTCATCACTGAGTCCCTTAATTATCCTATGGAATATGAAGTGATGCAACTCGCAAAGCCTGAGGAACTCACGCCATGGGTCTGCACTCTTGCAAGTCTGCATGTAGACATCAATTGGATGCAAACTACACCCGAGCCTCAGCCATTCAATCTCAAGGGCACCTTGTGGCCTACCAGTCCACAACCTACCACCCCCTCGAAATAATAATCCTCTTCAATAGGTTGCTACAGGCTCTCCAAGACTCACTTGAGTCCTTGGTGACCAATTTTGTAACAATTCACATAGCCTACCTAAAGGAAGTCACCGAGGAAGAGGGAAATGATGTCATCACCCTCTTTAATACCACCACCCCCCTGCAACATTGACATATCGACCTCCACTCGTGATATGCCAAGGTGACTGGGTAGGAAACCAGATATTTCTCATTTGAAAGTTATTGGTTGCATTGCCTATGTTCATGTGCTAGATGAGTTGAGATCCAAGTTGGATCCAAAAGCTGAGAAGTGCATCTTTATTGGTTATTCTCTATAGCAAAAAGGGTATAGATGCTATAACCCTTCTACTCATAAGTTTACACTAAGCAGAGATGTTTTTGATAAGATGAGTAGCTGGTATAAACCAGTAAATGTGATTGATGATGTAGATGCACAAAATGATAATGCTGCATAGAATTCACAGTAGCAATCACAAAATAATAGTGGAGCTATAGTGTCCTTTAGCAATAGTTCACATACTTCACCATGGATAGGCAGATTGAGATCAAGAGGATCTCCTCAAAACAATGTAGATAGTGGTATGCAAGTATCACAAAAAGGAAAAGAGAAAGTAGATCAGCCCATGGTTGATGTGAATGCAGGTCACTCTTATGTGGATGGTGAATCCAGTGGCTGAGGAACAGAGCCTTGATGATAAGTTGGGTATTCTTTCTATTGTTACACCTGGAGCAAGGAAGACAAGGGATGTTTTGAGAGCGTCTGGTAGTGAGCCTATTTTGCACAGGTCTACCAGAGCTAGGTATCCTATGGATAGGCTGAAATAAGATGGATTTACAGCCATTCACTATACCAATATGGTCAAAGTGATACATGAACCATAACCCACTTCTTTTGAGCAAACCATCAGAAAACAAAAATGGGAGAAAGCCATGGATGAAGAAATGGATGCCTTGGAAGCAAATGCTACGTGGGAATTGGTGCATTTGCCTAAAGACAAGAATGCAATTGGTTGCAAGTGGGTTTATAAGGTGAAGCACAATGCAATGGTTCTGTGAACAGATACAAGGCAAGATTAGTTGTCAAGGGGTATGCACAGACATATGGCATTGATTATGAAGAAACATTCAATCCAATTGCAAGGATGGAAATGTAAGAGCAATCATTGCTATGGCTGCATTAAAGGATGGTCTTTACATCAGATGGATGTAAAGAATGCTTTCTTGCATGGTGATTTGCAAGAAGAAGTCTATATGGAGCAACCACCAGGTTATGTTCATGCTATTCATCCTGAGTTTGTTTGCAGGTTGAAGAAAGCCTTGTATGGCTTGAAGCAAGCACCTAGAGCATGGTATGACAAGATAGGATAGTATCTTGTCACTATTGGCTTTCAGATTTCCAAGGTAGATTTCTCACTTTATGTGAGAAAATCAAAGAAAGGCATTGTGCTGCTTGTCATTTATGTTGATGATTTGATCATCACAGTGATAGTGATGAAGATATCCTTCATGTGAAAATGCTATTGAAGTAAAAGTTTGAGATGAAAGATTTGGCAGAGCTACGTTACTTCTTGGGCATTGACGTGATTAGATCCACAAGTGGGATATGGCTCTTGCAGAGGCAGTATGGATTGGACATGCTGTCCAAAGATGGGATGACAGGCTATAAGCCTATTTCAGTTAGTAGGAGTTTGATTTATATGACTATTACCAGGCCAGATTTGAGCTATACTATTGGGTTGGTAAGTCAATTGATGCAGGCTCCAAGTTAACTACATTTGGATGCGGCTAGACACATACTCAGGTATGTGAAGTCCACATTGCAGTATGGACTTTTTTATGAGACTGGGGTTCAGATATAGTTGCATGGATACACTGATGCTGATTGGGCTCGTAGTATTTCTTATAGATGATCTACTAGTGGATATGTGTTCTCTTTTGGGAGTGCTCCAGTCACTTGGAGCAGCAAGAAACAGGCTATAGTTTCCTTGTTGAGCACAGAGGCTGAGGACAGGGGTGCAGCAATGGCTGCATGTGAGGCACCTTGGTTGTATAAGCTACTTTATGATATGCATCAGTCTACAGATGGGCCAGTTGTCATTTATTGTGACAACATGAGTAGTATATACTTGGAAAATAACCAATCTATCATGCTAGAACAAAACACATTGAGGTGCATTATCACTATGAGCAAGAGAAGGTTCTAGTAGGTTTTATTGATCTAGTTTATATCAACACAGAGGATCAGGTAGCTAACATATTCACAAAGGCATTGGGTGTAGAGAAGCTACGCAAGTTCAGAGACCTACTTGGTGTGTAGGAATTGGGATTGAGCTCGAGGGGGAGTGTTGAGATATCGAGCTCCACTCATGATATGCCTGGGTGACTGTTGTGCATTCATGTCACCGACTTGTTAGCTGCAAATGTGGTTAGTATATCGCCCATGAATAATAGCTAGATGATAGCTATCTTTATGTACTCTAGTTAGTGTTTCAGTTAGCATGCCACCTTAGTTAGCTGAGTTTGGTTTGAGACCCACATATAGGGTTCACGTAATCTTTTGTACTTAGAGTTCTTTTGGCTTACACAACTAAGAAGAGGAAAACTATTTTCAACCTCCACCTTTGTGTATATTCGCCCATTGTGTATGTGAGAAAGCCACTCTCTTCACACCACCTCCTTGAGATCCCGCCCTACCCAACAACCAAGCTGCCCACCCTCCCCTCCCTTGGATAACACTGCTCGAGTACTCATCTAATGCCTCTAACACCACCACCGCATAGGACGAACCCTCGAGTCCATCTCCTCTAGCACTTTGGTCGACCTTCTTGATGAAACCTTCAACACGCCGCTCCAAGTAGCAAATTTGGTACAAAGAGCTGATGCAAAAACTCGTGTAGGCACAACGGGGCTAGAGCCCATGCCACTTGTAGATGATTACGCTCTGCCATCCCCACCAGTTTCTCCCCCTGAAGATGTCCACTAGCGCCCGGACTTATAGTCCTTACAAGAGCTATCAAGTGCCAGCTTGAGGGCTCACACCTCCACCTCTATGAAATTCTTGAGGTGCTAGTTCATCACGAAATCCTTCGATAACTAGCACTGCATGCATCCCAAGTGCATGAGAGGAGGATACAACCTCGCCCCCGATGCCCCAATATTCAACAACCAATGTCGATGCCAGCAAGTTGGCGGCTCTCCTTCTTAAAGATGTAGAAATTTTGGCGCTACTACCACAGCGCACATATCGATCGTCGAGTCCACCCACTCTACATGCCCATGGAACGACGATGGACTTGGGTTGCAATTTGAGACCTCTAGTAGAAGGAACCAAATGTGTTGTACAATTTTCCTAAGTACAACTTCCCCAAAGTGACTCAAGAGGGGTTTTTTTTCTGCCTCCAATCATTCAATGATACATACGGCTCAGTGCCAGATCCTACCATCATCATCACTGTCCATTTCAACCACCTCCTCCTCTTACTCCTTTGCGATCTTCCCACGCACAGTCGCTACATCCACAATCTGAACAACTAGATTATCTTCAACCCTAACGTCGGTCCAACTCAATTCTAAGACCTCTGTCTCTACCTCCATGTCAACAATCTCCACGGGCATCACCTCTACACTTATGAGGATATGCATGCCACACATTTTTGAAAGTACCGCATGTACCTCACTCACCTCATGTCATGACAGCTTGCCCGCTGAGAAAACATGTGTGCCTCAGGATCTATGGAGCACTCTAAGGTGGATGGAACCTATGTGGAAACATGATGAAGAGAGCGGTCATAACATGTACCTCAAGTCACTTAGGTTCCAAGATAGATTAGCTTGGACTCATAAAGAGAATCTTGAGATAGTGCATAGTGCTTGATTGATATTATTTCAAATGAACCTCCCTTTTATAGGTGAGGGTACTTACATCCATTTGCTTGCTCACATGTGGGATATCTGTTGGGATATCTCAAGGTGTATGCCTCAGGCACACCTTGGTTTCTCTGTGTGAGTGCCCATAAGCACAGTTAGGTGGTGGAAAGCCACAAAGGATGATTGAGAGAATCTAGGAGCAGATTGAGGAGATGATTGTGGAGCTCTGAAGTCATCAGTGATGTCAATGAGCATGTAAGAGTTGCCTACATAAGGACCTCGCTCTTCTTCATTCTATATGCAAGTATTCTGAATTTGTGTCCACTCTACTCTTTCCTTTCAGTTTACCAACATGGTATCAGAGCCATTTGATCCCCCTTGATTCCATTTCTGCCATATCATCATCTTCTTCTCCACCTTCTTCTTCACCATCTCTTCCTCTTCTTCCCAAAACTTGCTTAAGCCTGTTCTCCTCTGTTTCTCTGCCATTCTCCATGCCCTTCCTACTGGAGATACACCTCCAAGGGGTGAACCCTTGGCTGTAAGGAATCAACGAATTATTGCCTCTGCTCATCGCCATTTCATGCAGATCGTTGACCCTTCTTCCTACGTTTTCTCTGAGAATGCTCCATGCTTCTCTAATTCCTTTCAAAGGGAGCTTGTCCATCTTAGAGCTATCCTGTGCTGAAATCTGAGCAGCAATGGCTGCATATTCAAGCTAAAAACAAAGAAAAACCAATCGAAAATGGAGAAGCAAGCTATGGTGCCCTGACACGATTTTGTGCCCCTTCTCCTCAATGGACCTTCTGTGTATATAAGCTCTCTTTTACCTCAGAAACCCCCTTTTCCTTTGCTTTGAAGAGTGAGATACAAGCCCTCCAAGTTCAGTCTTTTGATTTTGACAGTTTTGACAAGTTTTTGAAAGTGATGCTACATAAGATGCTATACTAGCATTTCTGAGTTTTTGAAGTTTTCAATAACATCAGTACAACTATGGCTTCAGCTTTACTTTGAGTTGCTATACCTCATTTTGATTGGAAAGCTTTCATTTTAGCCACCTCTGTGAAGCATATAAGTGAAAGCATCATTGATTGAAATTTGGTCACAAGACTTTGCTACATTAAATGCTTATATTTTGAAGCTTTTCAGTTGTTATTCTAGCCTTGTAAGAGAGAAGACACTGCCCAATTCCTGGGTTAGACCCTCTCATGGCTTGTTTATGTAAAATATGTAAAAAGCCAAAACATAAAGCAATGTCTTGTTATGCTACAAAGGAAGAAAATGCCTTGTTGAAGATTGCCAAGATAATGGTTGCCAAAAAGGAAGCAACTTCAAAGACAGAAAATGCCAATCTACTTTCAGCTGATGTGCCTCCACAAGATGAGGCATCCTTTGAAGATTATGCATTTTAATTCATCTCTATGTATGCTCCAGAACTCTCTTTTTATGTTGAGTCAAGATACTCAGCCTGGATAGTCCTCCAAACTGAATGAAATAAACTATTTTTTGTGTTTTGGAAACACCTTTGGTCAACTTATGATGTAGACCATGTGTATGTTTTGCTCCATGGTACCTCCTGCAGACATTGTGTGCATGTACATGCAGGGGAGATAACCATTGGAAGGTCATTTTTATCCTTTTTTTTTACCTTGCACCCATGGGAACCCTTGCTAGCATGAGATCCTAGCCATTGATAAATCTATGACCATCATGAGATGGCATGAGACACCCTGTGCTAGTTGTATCCTTGACATAGCCTGAGGCATTCCCTTAAGGGGGGGTTTGTTGGGATATCTCAAGGTGTATGCCTCAGGCACACCTTGGTTTCTATGTGTGAGTGCCCATAAGCACAGTTAGGTGGTGGAAAGCCACATAGGATGAGATCCCCCTTGATTCCATTTTTGCCACATCATCATCTTCTTCTCCACCTTCTTCTTCACCATCTCTTCCTCTTCTTCCCAAAACTTGCTTAAGCCTGTTCTCCTCTGTTTCTTTGCCATTCTCCATGCCCTTCCTGTTGGAGATACACCTTGAAGGGGCGAACCCTTGGCTGCAAGGAATCAATGAATTATCACCTCTGCTCGTCACCATTTCATGCAGATCGTCGACCCTTCTTCCTGCATTTTCTCTCATAATGCTCCATGCTTCTCTAATTCCTTTCAAAGGGAGCTTGTCCATACCTAGAGCTATCTTGTGCAGAAATCTGAGCAGCAATGGCTGCATATTCAAGCTGAAAACAGAGAAAAACCAGTCGAAAATGGAGAAGCAAGCTATGGCGCCCTGATGCGATTTTGCACCCCTTCTCCTCAGTGGACCTTTTGGGTATATAAGCTCTCTTTTGCCTCAAAAACCCCCTTTTCCTTTGCTCTGAAGAGTGAGATACAAGCCCTCCAAGTTCAGTCTTTTGATTTTGATAGTTTTGACAAGTTTTTGAAAGTGATGCTACATAAGATGCTACTCTAGCATTTCTGGGTTTTTTAAGTTTTCAATAACATCAGTACAACTGTGGCTTCAACTTTACTTTGAGTTGCTACACCTCATTTTGACTGGAAAGCTTTCATTTTAGCCACCTCTGTGAAGCATATAAGTGAAAGCATCATTGATTGAAATTTGGTCACAATACTTTGCTACCTTAAATGCTTATATTTTGAAGCTTTTCAATTGTTATTCTAGCCTTGTAAGAGAGAAGAATTGCCCAATTCCTAGGTTAGACCCTCTCATGGCTTGCTTATGCAAAATATGAAAAAAGCCAAAACATAAAGCAATGTCTTGTTATGGTACAAAGGAAGAAAATGCCTTGTTGAAGATTGCCACGATAATGGTTGCCAAAAAGGAAGCAACTTCAAAGACAAAAAATGCCAATCTACTTTCAGTTGATGTGCCTCCACAAGATGAGGCATCCTTTGAAGATTATGCATTTTAAATCATCTCTATGCATGCTCTAGATGAGTCAAGGTACTCAGCCTAGATAGTCCTCCAAACTGAATGAAATAAACTATTTTTTGTGTGTTTTGTAAACACCTCTGGTCACCTTATGATGTAGACCATGTGTATTGTTTGCTCCATGGCACCTCCTGCAGACATTGTGTGCATGTACATGCAGGGGAGATAACCATTGGAAGGTCTTTTGCATCCCTTTTGTTTACCTTACACCCATGGGAACCCTTGCTAGCTTGAGATCCTAGCCATTGATAGATCTATGACCACCATGAGATGGCATGAGACACCTTGTGCTACCTGTATCCTTGACATAGCCTGAGGCATTCCCTTAAGGGGGGGTTTGTTGGGATATCTCAAGGTGTATGCCTCAGGCACACCTTGGTTTCTATGTGTGAGTGCCCAAAAGCACAGTTAGGTGGTGGAAAGCCACATAGGATGATTGAGAGAATCTAGGAGCAAATTGAAGAGATGATTGTGGAGCTCTGAAGTCATCAGTGATGTCAATGAGCATATAAGAGGTGCCTACATAAGGACCTCACTCTTCTTCATTCTATATACAAGTATTCTGAATTTGTGTCCAGTCTAGTCTTTCCTTTCAGCTTACCAACAATATCTCCTCCATGCCATGTGGCAGCTTGCCCTTTACTCATACCTTTGCTCTACATGTGCTCATGGCACCACAACTCTCAACACCTCACCTTGGTGCCATAATCCTTTGGCTACTACAAGGTGGTCAGATGTGAGTTACAAGATCAAATCCTCCCCTTAGTGCATGTATTGCTACTTAAGGTGGTCATGTGGTTTACATGTCAATACCTCCCCTAGGTGCTTTCGTGAGCAAGCAAATGGATGTAAGTACCCTCACCTATAAAAGGGAGGCTCATTTGAAGTAATATCAATCAAGCACTATGCACTATCTCAAGATTATCTTTATGAGTCCAAGCTAATCTATCTTGAAACCTAATTGACTTGAGGTACATGTCATGAGCACTCTCTTCATCATGTTTCCACATAGGTTCCATCCACCTTAGAGTGCTCCATAGATCCTGAGGCACACATGTTTTCTCATGGTATCAGAGCTCTCAATACCCGCTATGCCATCCTATAGTCCGTACTCACCAACAAACTCCTCCAATGCGACTGACCCGAGGATGGATCAACAACAAGAAAGGGGGCATGTTAACATACACAGAGTATAGCCGCTGAATGTAGGGTAATCAGTGAGTAAAGGTGACTAGGCCAAATGATCTACTTCAACGAACAAGCTCAAGGGACCCCCAAATATCCCAAGGCCAGTGATTATAAGCAATGTGCACACGAAAGGAGTATAGCTCAAACTTAGGGAGTTTGATCCCCAAATACCCAAAGTCCGCTCCAAAGTCCAAGGATTCAAGGATTCCAGGCTAAGGTTGTATGTCCCAGCTACCACCGATGGTGATTCCGTTCTCGGGCCTTGTATACACCGCTCATCACACTATGGGATCTAGCCATGCCCAAAGTCATTACCTTAAGGAGATGCACACTTCAGGTCCATGTCCACAGAAGTACAAGGAGTGCAAACAATGTGCACTTTTCAGCTCCACATCCACGAAAATAGCCACCCCAACAAAAATAGCCATGAAAGGAGTATAGCTCAAGCTTAGGGAGTTTAATCCCCAAATATCCCGAGATAGGGTTACCATTGAGTGTCTCGCAGAAGTTAACCCTCACCACTCTAGGTTTTGAGCCGCATTCATCGGGTTTGAACCATAAATAGGTTAAGGTGTGAGGGCACTTAGGGAGTTTGAGCCCCGAATAACCTAAGCCTAGGAGGCATGAGGCTAACACAAGCACTATTTGGGAACTGGTTAGGACCACCTCCTAATTCTAGACTTGTCCCAAGTGCCCTAATATGGTTAACACAAGCGCTATTTCCACTAGTAGGGAGAGATGGTAAGAATAGCAATATGCCTTGGCACCCTACGAGACCAAGAGCCCTTGGTTTTAAAGAGAGGGAAAGTGCTCAAAAGGAAAATGGTTAGCCCTCCCTTCAAAATGTGACTTGTATAAAAGGCCAAATGGTTGACTTTGGTCTTCATTGTTGTTTGCACCACGTTGAATACAAGCTCCCTCTTCTCTTCCTAGAGAGTGTTTTGGGTGTTCTTGTGAAGATAGTGGGAGAGAGGGAAGGAGTCTCACTTGTAGCTTTCTCACATACACAATGGGGGAATACACACAAAGGTGGACGCTGAAAATAGTTTTTCTCTTCTAGTTGTGAAAGCCAAAAAGAACTCAAGTACAATGAAATAGAAGAACCCTATATGTGGGCTCAAACCAAACTCAACTAACTAAGGTGGCATACTAACTGAGCCACAAACTAGAGTAGATAAGGATAGTTGTCATCTAGCTATTATTCGTGGGCGGTGTACCAACCGCATCTGCAGCTGACAAGTCGGTGACATAAATGCACAACAGTCACCCTGGCATATCGCGAGTGGAGCTCGATATCTCAACACTCCCCCTCGAGCTCAATCCCAATTCATGCACACCAAGCAGGTCTCTAAACTTGTGCAGCTTCTCTGCGCCTAATGCTTTTGTGAATATGTCAGCTACTTGATCCTCTGTGCTGACATAAACTAGATCAATAAGATCTAGTAAAACCTTCTCCCGCACATATTGATAATGCGCCTCAATGTGCTTTGTTCTAGCATGATAGACTGGGTTATTTGCCAAGTGTATGCTGCTCATGTTGTCACAGTAAATGACAACTGGCCCATCTATAGATTGATGCATATCATAGAGTAGCTTATGCAACCAAGCTACCTCACATGCAGCCATTGCTGCACCCCTATACTCAGCCTCTGTGCTCGACAAGGCAGTTGTAGGCTGTTTCTTGCTACTCCAAGTGACTGCAGCACTCCCAAAAGAGAATACATATCCACTGGTAGATTGTCTATCAGAAATACTACCAGCCCAATCAGTGTATCCATGCAATTGTATCTGAACCCCAGCCTCATAAAATAGTCCATACTGCAATGTGGACTTCACATACCTGAGTATGCATCTAGCCGCATCCAAATGCGGTTTCCTTGGAGCCTGCATAAACTGACTTACCAATCCAACAGCATAGCTTAGATCTGGCCTGGTAATAGTCATATAAATCGAACTTCCTACGATGCGTCTGTACATAGTAGGGTCTTCCAAAAGCTCACCTGCATCTGTGCTCAGCTTCACATTCTACTCCAAAGGAACTGAAATAGGCTTACAGCCTATCATCCCATATTTGGACAGCATGTCCAATCCATACTGCCTCTGGCAAGAGCTGTATCCCACTTGGTGATCTAATAACCTCAATGCCCAAGAAATAACGTAGCTCTCCCAAATCCTTCATCTCAAACTTCTGCCTCAATAGCATTTTCACATGAAGGATATCTTCATCACTATCACCTGTGATGATCAAATCATCAACATAAATGACAAGCAGCATAATACCTTTCTCTGTTTTTCTCACATAGAGTGAGAAATCTGCCTTGGAAATCTGAAAGCCAATAGTGACAAGATATTGTCCTATCTTGTCAGACCATGCTCTAGGTGCTTGCTTCAAGCCATACAAGGCTTTCTTCAACCTACAAACAAACTCAGGATGAAGAGCATGAACATAACCTGGTGGCTGCTCCATAAAGATCTCTTCTTGCAAATCACCATGCAAGAAGGCATTCTTTACATCCATTTGATGTAAAGACCATCCCTTTGATGCACCCATAGCAATGGCTGCTCTTACGATTGCCATCCTTGCAACCGGACTGAAAGTTTCTTGATAATCAATGCCATATGTCTGTGCATACCCCTTGACAACTAATCTTGCCTTGTATCTATTCACAGAACCATCTGCATTGTGCTTGATCTTATAAACCTACTTATAGCCAATTGCATTCTTGTCTTTAGGTAAAGGCACCAATTCCCATGTAGCATTTGCTTCCAAGGCATCCATTTCTTCATCCATGGCTTTCTTCCATTTTTCATTTCCCATGGCTTGCTCAAAAGAAGTGGGTTTTGGTTCTTGTATCACTTTGACCATATAGGCATAGTGAATGGCTGTAAATCCATCATATTTCAGCCTATCCACACGATACCTAACCCTGGTAGACCTGAGCAAAATAGGCTCACTTCCAGGTGCTCTCAAAACATCCCTGGTCTTCCTTACTCCAGGTGTAACAACAGAAGGAATATCCAACTCATCATCAATGCTCTGTTCTGAGCCACTGGATTCACCATCCACATAAGAGTGACCTGCATTCACATCAAACATGGGCTGATCTACCTTCTCTTTTCCTTTTCGTGATACCTGCATACCACTCTCTACATTACTTTGAGGAAATTCTCTTGATCTCAATCTGCTTGTCCATGGCGAAGTATGTGAACCACTACTAGAGAACACTCTAGGTCCACTAATATTTTGTGATTGCTGCTGTGAATTCTATGCAGCATTACCATTTTGTGCATCTACATCAATCATTACATTTACTGGTTTATACCAGCTGCTCATCTCATCAAAAACAACATCTCTGCTCACTGTGAACTTACGTGTAGAAGGGTTATAGCATCTATACCCTTTTTGCTGCAGAGAATAACCAATAAAGACGCACTTCTCAGCTTTTGGATCCAACTTGGACCTCAACTCACTCAACTGGCACATGAACATAGGCAATGCAACCAAAAATTTTCAAATGAGAAATGTCTGGTTTCCTACCAGTATACATCTCCTCTGGCGTCATGCCATGTATTGCTGCAGTGGGAGTCCTATTCATTATATAAACTGCAGTAGCAACTGCTTCAGTCCAATAATAATCTGGTAGATCTTTTTCATTTAGCATGGCCCGAGATACCTCTCCAATATGCCTGTTTTTCCTTTCTACAATTCCATTTTGCTGTGGGGTATAATTGCATGAATATTGTTGCTTTATACCATGCTCTTGTAAGAACCTTGCAAACTCATTTGAGAGGTACTCTCCCCTTCCATCTGACCTTAGGCATTTTACTTGCAGGCCTGTTTCTTTTTCAACCATAGCTTTAAAAGCTTTGAAGTGCCCAAACACTTCACTTTTCTTTTTCATAAAATACACCCAAAGTTTTCTGCTGAAGTCATCAATAAATGTGACAAAATAGTGACAGCCTCCAATAGATGCAGCTTTAGTAGTCCACACATCAGAGTGGATTAATTCCAATGGCTTTTTACTCTCTTGAACATGCCTAGGAAAAGGTTTCCTTGCCTATTTCCCAAATTGATAGGCTTCACAAACCTTGTGCATTTCTGCAACCTTGAATTTAGGCAATCCTACAATAATATTTTGGGCTTGCATTGATTTAAGTCGCTGTATATTAACACGACCAATGCGTTTGTGCCAGATATCAATATCTGTAACTACACCAGTCCCATGTGCAAACATTGCTGCACTCAATTCAGGCATGTCCACATCCAACGTAAACATCCTACCCTTCTTCTTTCCTTTTGCTATCAAGCGACCGTTATTTTTCATATCCTCAACAAAGCATCCATGAGGATTAAATCTGACCTGCAAGCCCTGCTCAACCATTTGACCAATAGAAACCAGGTTCTTGGTGATGTTCGGGACATGAAATACATCCAACAGGTATTTCTTTTTCCCATCCTGTATAGACAAAGGAATTTTACCAATATGCACAATAGGATGTGCAGTATCATCACCAGTCTCCACAAATCCTAGCTTTTCCATTTTCATTGCATCCTACATCCATTCTGCATGACTTGTCATGTGGTTTGATGCACCTAAGTCATCATACCACACATCATTTCGTTCTTCTGCACCTGTCACAGAATTGGTCATATGCTGCACCATAAATAGATGCTCATTTCTATCATCACCCTGTCTACTGGAAGATGTTTCCTCTTCTGAGTTGTGAAAGCCAAAAAGAACTCAAGTACAAAGAAATAGAAGAATCCTATACGTGGGTCTCAAACCAAACTCAACTAACTAAGGTGGCATACTAACTGAGCCACAAACTAGAGTAGATAAGGATAGCTATCATCTAGCTATTATTCGTGGGCGGTGTACCAACCGCATCTGTAGCTAACAAGTCGATGACATAAATGCACAACGGTCACCCTAGCATATCGCAAGTGGAGCTCGATATCTCAACAGTTCTCTTGTTTCCTTCATAGTGCCCTTGTGGTTGTCACTCTATCCCCCTTCACTCCCCTCTCCCTCTTCCCATCTTCCTCTCTCCTTCTCCCTTCCTTCTCCCTCTCCCCTCCCCTCTTTCTCTTCCCTCTCTCTTGCATGAAACCACATTGCAACAATTCGGAGGCTGCTTGCATGACACTTGCAGATGACTCATGCTATGCATTGCTCCCACAAGGAGTAGACTCTGTGAGCATATCTTCAACATCCCCATGACATGTGAGTCACCACCGAGACCCATAACAATCCCAAAGAGGCAAAAAATGTCAGAGTATCCAACATGGGATCCTATAAAAGAAATCAACGATAAATCCAAAGGTGAAATAGAAGGCTTAAAATCTTTTATTACATACAAAGAGGAAATGCTTCGGAGATTTCCTAATTGGAAGCGCTCTTGGAAGGAACACACTACTATTGTAATTAGCAAGACCTACCAATTGATAAACGACCTTGAGAAAATGTGAGAAGATAATGTTAAGGAAGAACTGCCTCTATTTTGGCCAAATGTTGGTAGTGACTTGCTTGTGGTATCTTTGAAAATGAGTTTGAATTGCTACTCCCACGTCCATATTGTGGACCAAAGAAGAGAGAGTATATGCCACAAGTAGACATAGACATCCATTATTTTGTATAGTTTGTCCATTGGATGATAAACATGAGAATGTGAAGTTTTGGGTCACAAAAGTTGTGGATGTGAGCATGGATGTCCAGGGGAGAGCTACAACATTTACAATGATATGGTATGAGCCAAGCAGTAGGAAGGAGAACTAGGATAAGAATACGCTCTATAGTAGTTGTATGAAAAAGGAATGGGTCCCAAATTGTGAAGTAGTTTCAGAGATTTTTACAGAGAAAGTCATAGTATCCTGGAAATCAAGGACAAAGAAAACAAAGAAGCACATGGGGTATGATGTAGAAGAAAAAATAAACTACCAATTATTTTTTGTAGGTTACAAAGTTTTTAAATATGCTCACTAAGGAGGAAGTAGAAGGAGATAGCACTAATGAAGAATGCCCATGATAACACCATTCAAGCATCAATAAAGACAAGAGATGACGGTGGTCAAATGGGAGTGAATGAAGATGGCACCCAAGCGACAAGTGATGACGAATTCGACCTTCAAATAAGCAAATGTTCGAATCGACCATTTATACCTCATTTGTACTTAACTCATTGTAAAGTCAAAATAAAATTATAGAAAAAGTTGTGATAGGATCCTTTGTACAAAGAGTCATCCAAGGTAATATTTCTTGTAAAGATATGATAACATAAAATTGCATGCATAGTATTGTTATTTTTTGGAGTACAAAAGAGTCTTTCATGTCTCTTTTCTATTTAAACCTTTTAATTTGTTGAATCTTGAAGAGAGTTATAGTTTTCTAATTGAATTTTAAGTGCATTTTCATGGATTAGATTAAATTAATAATTCTTTATTTTGTAAGTGATTTTTCATGGATTTAAATTAATAAGTCAAGAAGGTTTTCAACATGGATAGGATTCTTAAAAACAAATACAAAAGTAGGATTTAATAGTAGTTTTTGCATTATTATTGCAACATTATAGAGAGATATTGTAAAATTTATTATGTGGAAATGACAATGCCAAAAAGTAACTTGTGATTCTCCAATGACGTTTTCATAAAGTAAAATTTCCATTTGGGAAGGATTTTTAGGATTAGTTCAAATGTAGACATATAAGTCCAAAATTAATGAAATGTTCATTATTTTGTGAATCCTAGTTTGCTCTTGCATTTTGCTCTTGCATCGTGCATCCTTTCTCATCTCCTCAGGAGCCTTATTTGCAATGGCATCAGAGAACTATGTGAGATCCACATTGTACTCAACCTCGCCAAAAAAGCACCCTAAGTTATGTTGGCTTTTAAAATGAGTATGATTGAAGATCATTGTAGACCAAAACAAAGTAGGAGATATTAATCTGACATACCTAAAACACCATGTTAGGAGCAACTATAACGAAGCAACAATGCAAGAAGAAAAATGGGTAAAATACACAATACAAAAAGCACATAGAATGGAAGAGACAAAGAGACACTGATATACGTGGTTCACCCAGTGTGGGCTACGTACATGGAGAAACAATCAGCCCTGCTTCTTTCTTATCTAGCAAGCAAGAAGATACAAGATACAAGCAACATATCAACTAATTTTGTGCTATGTGAGCCATACCCTTATCTTACAATTTGACCACACAACTCATAAGCAGCTCATGGTCCAATTTTCATGTATTTTTTGCTTCATGGGCACTGCCCCTTAAACCTCTCCAAGGGGTCCTAATGCATTTCACTAGTGATAGCAAAAGTGAGAGAGGGAGAGAGGGATAGTACACATGATAGTGTACCAATGAGAGTGTCTACCCATGAGAACACTATATGAGAGCTAAATGGTCAAAACCAAGTCATGTGAGAATAACTATGTGCCAAGTATCAAACTTGTAATTGAATGATGAGACAACTGAGCGTTTGGACCTGTACAAGGCTAATGTATATGTGCAGGAACCAATGCCAAAAAATAGTTAATGAAAATGACTGTACATGGGTGGTGTGCAAGAAGAATGCAACAATCTTGACTTCGAGGAAGAAGAGAACTGCCAAGTGTCACACCAAAGTGTTGAACTATCAAATGCCAAGAGATTGAGCTAGTGTCAATGTGTGAATTATATTTGAATCAACATATCCTTGTAGAGAAATGTTTGAACCTTTAAAACATAATGCATGAGCAATCTTACCTCTCAAATATTTGAGAATTCACTTTACAGCCATCCAATGTTCTTTACCTAGTTTATTCATAAATCTTCTCACAACTCCCACTTCATGTGCAATATCTAGCCTTGTGCATACAATTGCATACATCAAGCTACCAATTGATTATACATATGGAACCCTTGACATATAGTCAATCTCCTCCTGTGTCTTGGGACACAGATCCTTGCATAATCTAAAATGATTAGCCAAAGGTGTAGAAATAGGCTTTGCATGTTGCATTTCAAACCTTTCCAATATGTTTTCAATGTACTCACTCTGAGACAATGTCAAGTTTCAACTTGCAGTTTTTCCTATCTCTTATTATTCTCATGCCAAGGATTTTCTTTGCATCACCCAAATCCTTCATTGCAAAATTGTTTTCCAACTTCCACTTGAGCACATTTATATCCTACATGTTAGAGCATGTCACATCAACATATATTAACAAGATCACATATGTGCCATTAGGCTAGTTTTTGAGAACAAGCATAAATCTATCAAACTCCAAATACCACTACCTTGAATCTTGCTTTAAACCATGTGATCTGAATTGTTTCTCCTTAGCACAATGGTACTTAGGATCCTTTCTCCCCCTCTCTACTTTCTCTTCTCTTTTCCTAGCTACCTTGCCACCCCATCCTCTCTACCTCTCTCTCAATTCTCCTCATAGATTCACCATACCTCTACCTCTCTCTAGCTTTGCTCCCTCTTAGCCCCCTCATCTCTACCTCACCTTGTGGTCTCATGTCCCGTCTCTTCATAGAAACTCTCTTAGCCCCTAATCTCCTTACACTTAGGCCTTCCACTTCAGTCCACCTTGCCCTCCTCTCCCTCTCCTTACAAGCTGGCCCCCTCACCTTCACTGCATCTCTCCCCCACCTTTTCTCCACCTCTCCCTCCTCCTCCTTATAGTATGATTTCATCCCTCAGTCCCTAACCTCTATTCAAAAACCCCTTAGACCCTCACCTCTCCTTGCATTGCGACTATTGCACCTTTTTTCACAAACCCCTCCTTATGGGCTGCTCTCTCTATCCCCTTCACTTCACTTGCTCCTCCAATTTCTCATGATTGTTCCCTTAGCCCCATCACCCCACTCACTACCTTTTCCTATAGCCGCTCACCACCTTTTCCTTGTTGCTACTCTCTCAGTGTCATCAACTTGCACCTCCCCTTCCCCTCTAGCCCCTCACTTGTGTTCATGATCCCCTCTCCCAAAGATGCTCTCTCAACTACTCTCACCTTTGCTCCACCTCCCCCTTTCCTCTCCTCGTGGATGCTTCCCCTTGTTCCTATCCTCAGTCACCCATTCCATCACCCACCAACTCCTCCTTGTATCTTTTCTCTTAGAGCCCTTCACCTTCACTCACCACTGGTCCTCATGGCCACTCTCCTTGCCTCCCTCACCTTTGCTCCAAGCTTCTCATGACTACTTGCTCCCCCCCGCTCCCCGTTCCTTGTGGTTGCTTGCTCCCCCTTGCTCCACTCCTCAATTTCTCATTCCACCACACCTCCCCTCCCTCCACCCCCTCTTGAACTACTACCCAATCCTCCCTTCCTCAAAGATATTCTTATATTCTTATATCAAAGAATGGATGTGGAGTTGACAAAGACAAGTATTGTGGTGCGTAGTTGGGCAAGGCATAAAGAGGTTCCAAGGAGTTAGCACCATGTGACACTAGCCTTAGAGTGCAATGTGGCATTGGTCCCACAAAAAATAAATGTCAAAGGAAGATTGTGAAGTCAATGCATGGAAGTACTGTGGTGGATTTCTTGAGGAAGGTGTTGGGTAAGGCACAAAGAGGTTGCAAGGAGAAAGTACCACACAATAGTAACCTTTGAGTGCTATGTGACACCTCATAAATAAGTAAATAAAGATAGATAGATAACGTCCTTAAGCATTACTTAGATTGTCTTACCTTTAGGTTGTGTTGTGAAAATAATGGTCTAAATAAATATTTAATCTTATAGATAAGTTCAAAGGGATGTCCAAAGTATTTAGTCTCATAGATAGGTTTCAAGGAATATTGTAGTCCCTCCAACTCTACCCTACTTATGGTCACCTTCCCAATTATAGTCCCACTCACCCCCTACCTTGTGTTAATTTATTTGGCCATTTCTCTTCAACCCTCTTCTACCCCCATCTCATATGTTTTTGTTAACCCTTACCTTTCCTCTCACTTTGCTAGCCCTTCATTCTTCCCCAAGGGACCTCCTCTCACTTTGCTAGCCCTTACTTAGTCTTAAGTGTCATTTGTGGGTCTAAAAGGAAATCCATATGTAAGGAAGGGGCAAGGTATTTTAGCATTGCTCTCTCTGCTCCTCTCTCCCCCTCTCTCTCCCCCCCCCCCCCTCTCTCTCTCTCTCTCTCTCTCTCTCTCTCTCTCTCTCTCTCTCTCTATGCCACTTTACGATTCATCTATCTCGTGAATTTCTTCTCCATTCACATGGAATTGGGGCACAACACACTTTTTTTGTAATTTGTGTTGCACCTAAGCAATAAGAGCATTCACCAAACTGTCTTATTTTGTCAAATCGAATCCCGATAGGCCCTATTAGCAAGGGAAAAAGGAGATGCACTTCTCATGAAGGATAAAACACACTCATGACTTGTGCTTTCCTAGCTTTTGCAAATCAGAAGCCAAAGCTACTTCTACTACTGAGATGCATCTTTCTCCTTCTATTCACCACCACATTTGGCAATATTGTATATAGCCTAGTAGCATGAAAATTTTCACTATGTGAAGAATTCCACAAAGAACATCCACTCGTCTACACAACACCCAAAATAATCAAACTCTATGGACATGTTTGACCACAAATGTCCTACCTTTCTTATAAACATTGTGATGTTTGATTTTAGTGATGCTATAACCAAAGTGTGGCTTCTTATCTGTAGTCGGAGATGATTATGTCACTCATTCAATGTATAAAACACTACATTGTGGGTGCATGAGCGTAGAGGATCCGACTTATCCCTAACATATATCAGAAGGGTCAATGCATTGCTTTTTCCATTCCTCGGAAGAAGAAGTGAGGTGTTCTTGAAGAAGCCTCTTCTAGGCCATTGTATCCATATCTTATCATAGCCAAGTAGCCGAGCTAAGCTAATGAAACTACTATCAAGACAGGGGGTTGGGGACTATACGGCATCCCTTCAAAGGTCATTTTTAACTACTTGTTGTCGATCGTAAATTGCAAAAGCGACCTGCAAGTGTTTGATAGATATTGGACTCTTCAATCAGGACCGAAAATGAGGCACAGATTGTAGGAGATAGCACCTTAACATCAAATTCTTCAATCTGGACCAGACACTATTATTAGTTCTGATTCAATCATTCAATCAAATTCAATCAGGGTCATTATTCTTAGTAATGATTCAATCATTCACCGCTTAAGGATCATAAAAATGCACAACCATGAGATGTCGTCACTTCCATTTTGACTACAATCTATACTTTATTTGCCACATTCTTGAAGGATGACCAAAAGGTCAAGCTTTGTCTACCTTGCCTCCCACGGTGTGCTATGGTCCTAGGGATATTCTGTTCCACAACCCTGGGCTTAGCTAAAGAGGTGATCTGTTCCACTCTTAAGATTGGACATGTCTCATCACAACCCAAGAAAGCAACTCCATACTCTCCGATAGGCAAAATGACTTGCAAATTTATGACAGCACATATCGCTTAATGAGATTTTGTGGGGAGGTGTGAATGCTAGAGTGAAGAAGGGAGAGGCTATGAGTGGCTATGCAGCTGCAGCTTCTGTCATAGGCTACCTTCTACTTCCACTGCTCCGCCCTTGTAGCCATATTCCATGAAGGAGCTTTGCTACAACATTTCTTAATCCTCTCCTCCTTGTCTCATGGAACTTGCAACCCCTAGCGTCAAGCCACGGTAGCAACAACTTCCAAGAGGTTTGTAGCAGCAAAGAGTCCCAATCGAATGCCCATAAGAAAAAATGTTCAAGCTTCATAAAATAGTCAAAAGAAGAAGGGCAGTGATTGCTTGTCTGCTTTGCACATTATCTGCTTCCACCGTTGTCATTGGTTAAGTGCCTTGCCTTCGTTGGTAGCTTCATCCTATCAGAGCTACCACATGTAACACTCCATAGCTCTGCCCATTGGCTCCTCCCCAACTATTACCGTTGGCATGTCTTGTATTGTATTTCAAAACAAAGACCCCTTTGGCATTCAATCCATCTTCTCTTGCCTTTGTTGTTGATTTGCTTGTTCTTCTCATAAAGTCATTTATGCCATCATTTGCCAATGCGGCCAGGATCTTTGAGATTATTTTATTTGTGTGTTGTTCAGCACTTTGTGTTGACTTTTTTTGGGTCATAAAGCTTCCTTGCTGGCGCAGCTGAGATTTCAAGCTAACAGTTGATGAACTCCATGACCGGCAGGAAGGTGAAGGGAACCATGACGTGAGAATGTACAGGACTGTTGAGGAAGGAGCTGGAGGCAGGAGGGGGGAAATCTAGAAGACGCCGCTTGATGAAAGCTGATGTCGATGAAGAAAGTCTCCTTAGAGTTGCATCGACTGCTTGATGCAAATGAGCTCTCTGGATGCTTCAATTGTCTTACCCCTGTCATCGACTGATGTAACTTGAGAGTATAAGGGTTTTGGAAGTGGATCAGGATAGGACCTGTGAAGTCATCTCGCGGGCTAGCGATGATGAGGAAGGTGGAGGCACATGAAAGAAGTTGAGACTTCATAAAGAGCAGTACGTCTTGCTTGAAGAGACAAATCACTATTAACCCCCCTCCTCCACCCAGCTCCCCCCTCTGCGCCTCCCATACCAACTCACCCGCCTCTGTCCCTGTCGCCTCCCGCTGTATTGACGTCACCTTTAACCCACCTCTGGCCTTGAGCTCAGCGAGAAATTGGTCGACTTCCCCAGCGTACATGAGTGGTCTGATTCCTTCATTGGCATTGGCTTGAAACGGTATTAATTCCTTTGCTTTACCCTCCTTGATGCCCATTTTGCAGCTTTCGAACTTGTTCATTGTAGCTTGAACTACCTCTCTTGCTACTGGTTGCTTGTCCATAGAAGAAGGCTGATGCCCTACCTTTGCCAAAGCTTTCTGCTTCTAGTTTTGTCATGATATTGGATGCAGGATGCTCATGTGTGAGAATGATGCAGAACTTGAGAGAGATTGGCCCTCCAAATGGGGTGGAAGGAGTGCCAATGTGAGTATTTTTGCTAGACTTTGCCTATCTGCTCATCTCAAGCCACACTCCATATGCGTGCAAATGCCCATACTCACACACCATGAATAATGCGAGAGGGTGCAACCCCTCCTACCTTTTGGGATCACATCCCTTGGGCATACCCCATTATTCTACCCTTAGCCTATGACTCTTTATGCCTACCATTGATTAATGCAATACCCATGTACAATAAGACCCTTTCCTAACCATCCTAGGTCCTAATGCATATGTGCATATTTTATTATATTCAATTGGCTAATTTACAATGTTACAACCATAGGGTAATTGCCAAATTCCCTAGAATGATCCACTAGGATCTAATACAAATAATCATGTCATGACATGCCCTCTTGCTTAAAGAAGCAAATGTCCTCATCTGTGTGCCTTCAAATAATCTTCAACAAGTACAGGGTAATTCTTCAAGTGATCTTCATTGTACCATTGACCATCTTCCATAGGACATCCTTTAAACTTTACTAAATATTGAGATCTCTGTCTATTCCTAGTACTCCTGACCTCATGGAATAGTATTCATTCCGAAACAAGTAATTCTACCCCGTCTTCAAGTTCTGGTTCTTCTTCTTCAATAGGCCCCACCAGTGGTTCACCTTTAAATGGCTTCAAGGTGCTAACATGGAAACCATTCTTCATCCTCCAGATGGTAGGCAGTGTCAACCTGTATGATGTTGGAGTTCCCTCTGGATGTATAACCTCTGAAACCTGGAAAGATCCATAATAATTTACCACTAGCTTTACAAACTTGGTATTTCCTGGAATTGTCTTTATACACCTTTTGTCAATCTTTAAAAGAACCCAATCTCCCTTCTCATAATGTACATCCTTTCGCTTCTTATTTGCAAACTTCTTGTACACTTCTTGAGCTCATTGAATATGTGATTTAACCTGTGTAAGTACTTCCTGCACATCTTCAACAAACTGATCAGCTGCTAAAATCCTATCTCCTAAATGAGCAATGGGTGTGGGAAGGATTTGGCCATAGATGATCTCAAATGGTTCCTTGCGGGTAGCAGAATGGGTTGAGTTGTTATACACAAACTCTAATAGAGGTGAATATAGTTCCCATGGGGTAGGATTGTCATGGACATAACTACGTAACAACTGGATAATAGCTTGGTTAGCTATTTCACTTTGTCCATCAGTTGATGGGTGATATGTAGTGGAGAATTGCAATTTAGTTCCTAAGTTCTCAAAAACAACTTGCCAGAAATGGCTTTGGAACTTGGGATCATTATATGATGTTATAGATTTAGCTAATCCATGTAATCTGAAGGTTTATTTAATAAATAACTTAGTGGTTTCTATGGCAGTGGTGTTCTTCTTACAAGGAATGAAATGGGCCTGTTTACTAAGTCTATCTATAATGGTAAGGATTTGCTCAATTTGTGTCCTTGTCTTTGTGAATCCTGACACAAGGTCCATGGTAGTATGCTCCCACCTCTACTAGGTATGGGTAATGGTGGCTGAAGTAATCCTGGTGTCTTACCATGATCACTCTTAACTTTTTTACAAGTTAAGGACTGTTGGACTAAAGTAGTTACATCCTTTCTCAATTCTGACCAATAGAAATATCTCTCAATTCTGTCAATGGTTCCTCTAATACCTCTATTTCCAAAATAGGGACTACTATGCATCTCTTCAAAAACTAGGGATCTAAAAGTGGAGGGTACACAAATGAAACATCCTCTAAGAAGGTACCCATCATGAATTGCATATCCCTCTAAGGAATCACCTTGTCCTTGAAGTAATGCATCATAGATAGTCCCAAATTATTTTTCACCTTTGTAGGTGTCCTTTATTGCACAAAGAGATTCTTCTCTCACTACAGAGACTAGTTTACACTTGGTCTATGACTTACTACATCTGCCACTGTGTTCTCCTTACTAGGTTGTTATTCTAACTTAGGTTTTCCAAACCCTTGAAGGTATTCTACCCACTTGATTTTCCGGGGTGAAACTATTGGTTGACAAATCAAATGCTTAATACTCTGATGATTTATCTTCACCTTGAAGTCGGATCCATAAAGATAATGTCTCCATAACTTCAAAGCATGAACTATGGCTAATGGTCCCTTCTCATATGTGCTACACTTTAATTCAACACTTTGAAGTTTTCGACTTTCAAAGGCTATGGGATGTCCCTCTTGTATTAGTACATCTCCAATGGATGTACCACTAGCATCTGTACATATGACCAAAAAAGGCTTATCAAAGTCCAGAAAAACTAACACAGGGCTAGTCATTAAAGTAACCTTCAAATTCTCAAAGGCACTCGAATGTCTATCACCCCAATGATACATTGATTGCTTCTTAAGTAGATCAATAAGTGGTGATGCAATCTTAATCTCTTATAATAGCTACATAAACCAAGGAAAGATCTTAGTTCATGTACATTCATAGGGACATGCCAACCCTTTATAACTTTCACCTTGGTTGGATCAACCTGAATTCCATGTTCATTGATGACATGGCCTAAATATTCTATTTCCTTCTTAAAGAACTCACTCTTTTTTATATTCAGGAAGAGTTGGTTCTCGCCAAGCAATTCCATCACTTTTGCAAGATGTTGCTTGTGTTCTTCTTCATTTTGGCTATAAACTAAAATATCATCAAAGAACACAAGTACTTGCCTATGTATGGTTGAAGAACTCTTCTCATTAGCCTACAAAAGGTAGTAGGTGCATTAGTCAACCCAAAGGACATAACTACGAATTCATAATGTCCTGTTAGCATTCTAAAGGCGGTCTTATGCACGTCTTCTTCCCTCATCCTAACTTGATGATATCCTGACTTTAAATCCAAATTGCTAAATACCATGGCACCTTTCAAGGAGTCTAACAAGTAGTCAACTCTAGGTATAGCCTATTCTTAATAGTCAACTTGTTAAGGGCTCTATAATCAATACACATCCTAAAGGTTCCATCCTTCTTTTTTACTAAAAGGACTGAAGCCCCAAAAGGCGGACTACTTGGCCTGATTAGACCTTTCTCTAGCGAGTCTGCAACTTGCTTTTCTACCTCCTTTAGCTCTACCTTATTCATTCGATAGGGAGCTCTACATGGAGGAGAGGACCTTGGAATTAACTCAATAGTATGTCTTTAGGTCTAGAGATAGGCAACTCATGCCGATTGTCACTAGCAAATCGTCGAATTGCTTAAGGAAGTCTAAATGTTGACGTTTTCTTATCACTATGTTCGGGATTCACTTCCCTAACATATATCACACTACAACTCACTCCCTTATGTAACTGTCTTTTAGCTCTAGTATGAGATATGAGTGCAATATGGGAAATATCTTGCTCACCTTTTTAGGTGATTGTTGTACCTTGGTGCTCAAAGGTACAAGTATGTTTCCTTACATCCATAGATGGTTGGAAATCATACCTCCAAGACTTGCCTAGGATCATGTCGACTTCTTGCAAAGGAGCAACAAGAAAGTCTCTATGATCATACTTTTGGATCTTGAAGAGCAAGTTCTTGACTTTAGAAGTACATTGCTCTTCATTCCCTCTAAATGCACCACTAATACTCATATCCCTCAAAGGCCATTTCTTAACTTTGACTATATTAGCCAACCTATCTAAGATAATATCGTAGTTAATGATGATACGTTGACCCCCAACACACCCATGTAACTTAAATAAGTCTTGTTGACCAAACGTGTAATGCAAACTAGCATTGTTGCTCTTTTTATTCTTTTCAATATTTTAACAAGAAGGTTCACCCTCTTGCTTAGGGTGAGAAGCCCTATATACATTGGTCTTACCCATCTTCTTTAACTCCGAAAAATCATAGAATCTATGATCTGTTGCCTTTTTGCATCCAAAACATTTTCTTTCCTTAAACATTCTATCCCTTTCTAGAGGAGACATGAATGGAGGTTTCACTTGTCCACCTAGAGTAGGTTTCCTTGTTGGTTTGCTACTAATTGTTCGTACTCCTGCTCGCCTAGGAAAGTGTCATCCATTTCGTTTAGAATTAGCTGATTGAACAAAGGGTCTACTTTGTGAAGTTGATGCCTCATGTGTTACCCCATCTTCTTCTTTAACTCCGGAAAATCATAGAATCTATGATCTGTTGCCTTTTTGCATCCAAAATATTTTATTTCCTTAAACATTCTATCCCTTTCTTGAGGAGACATGAATGGAGGTTTCACTTGTCCACCTAGAGTAGGTTTCCTTGTTGGTTTGCTACTAATGTTCATACTCCCGCTCGTCTAGGAAAGCATCATCCATTTTCTTTAGAACTAGCTGAAGTTGACGCCTCATGTGTTACTTCTCTCCTTCTTGGATTGACTTTCCTTTCTGGTGCCTCGGCCAAACTTATACAATTTCTCCTCTTCCATCTTCGTTGTGAACTCTAAGGATAAAGACCAAAATTTCGTAGCTATTCACTCACTGTGTCCCTATGAAATTGCCTTAGTTTGTCCCATTTAAACACTTGATCCTCCTTATACTTAAGTGGGAGAAATGTCATCTTTAATTCTTCCAAGAATTTAGACCACTCCTTGATTGGACTACTTTCCGATTGGCGTACGGACCACCAAAGTAATGCATCCTTCTCTAAATGTAGAGTAGCTAGTGCTGACTTCTCATCTTCCGTACAATCAAATTGTACAAAGTACAATTCGAGATGTCTAATCCAATTGATGAGTTTCTCCGGTTGCCTAACCCCGTCGTATTTCGAAAACTCAAGCCGCTCCTTGGGATCAAACCTTCTTTTCTTATTCTTTTCTAAAGGCTCTGCTTGATCCTCAAATAATTTCCTTTTTAAGGGCATTTCTCTTTGAATTGTGTCACTTATGACTGCCGACAATCCTTGAAGAAATTCTTGGATTGCATTGTCTGGGTAGTGTGGTGGTGATGGTATTTTTAGTGGAGGTTCGATAGGTGGCTGAGGGTTATCGGATAATGGATCAAATACATTTTGGTAGATAGGGGTGTAAGGTGTTGTTTAATGTGAGTTGTGGAACATTTTCAGGTGTGAATTATTGATTATCTTCCATGTTTTGGAAATGCAACTGAAACTAATCAAGTTTTCAATTTAAGCTCGTGATGAGCTACGAGTGTGTGAAATGAACTTAAATGTGTTAGAAAGAAGGAGTTCAAAAATAGTGGTACTTCCCCATGCCCGTTCAATGAAGCGCCCACTCCTCGTTACTTGCTACGATACAACAATGCTTCTTCGACTCTTGCGATGTATAATGGCCCCTTTTTATTATTTTTTAAATTGCAAGGTGGGGGTGGAGGGGGGGGGGGAGAGAAAAGGGGAATTAGAGGGAAATAAGGGGGGGGGGGGGAGAAAAGGGTACTTACAGGGAATTAAGGGAGAGGGGGGGGGGGGGAGTGATTTTTTTTTGAAATGTAAGGGGGGGGGGGGTGATTTTTAAAATGGTGTGACGACGGCTGATGGGGCTACAAGCGGCGGTAGAGGCACAGGGGCTAACGGTGGCTAGTGGGTCCACGGGCACCATTGGCGATGCCTACACATGGACGTTACACAGATCCCAATGTAGCTTACGACGCAGATCACAGTGCAATTTATGTGGCACACGGTTGCATAGAGCCAATAGGAACAGGCAGAGATGATGGAAGAGGAGAGGACTATGCGACGGTGGGGGGGTTAATTAATAACACAGGAGATAGGCTGTTCGTTGTGCTATTACGCATGACAACATGCACTAAATGCAGCCTTAGTTAAAGGCGACTGCTGTAGCCAGGGCCCCCCGATGGCCCATGATTGGCCCACCTTATCAACGGCTACCTTGGGGCGATGGCTCCTCACATTCAACAAAAAAGCAGATTGTGCGACACACCGGGAGTAGAGAGAGAAAAAACAAATGCAATGAAGGGCCTAGTTTGCTCTTTAATGATTACGTTGGTGTCTACTTCTACAGCTTCCACATGGCGGTTTTACACAGGGAAGGGATCCAGGCTCTAATATCACTTGTCACGATCTTGGATGCAAGACGCTCATGTGTAAGAATGATGCAGAACATCAGAGAGATTGGCCCTCCAACGGGGTGGAAGGAGTGCCCAGTGAGTGTATTTTGGCTAGACTCTACCTACATGCTCATCTCAAGCTTAATCCATATGCTCATCTCTATGCATGCAAATGCCCATACTCACACACCATGAGTAATGCGAGAGGGTATAACCCCTTATGCCTTTTGGGATCACATCCCTTGGGCATACCCCATTATTCTACCCTTAGCCTATGGCTCTTCATGCCTACCATTGATTAATGCAATACCCATGCACAATACTACCCTTTCCATTCAATTGGCCAATTTACAATGTTACAACCATAGGGTAATCGCCAGATTCCCTAGAATGATCCTCTAGGATCTAATACAAATAATCATGTCATGACAAGTTTTCTGCATGTCTACAATAGCAATGCCATAGATTGCAAAAACAACTCGAGATGAAAAGCATGGAGAGGGGTGGGCTTTTCTCTTGCCTACAATAGCGATGCCATATATTGCAAAAGTATGGTGGGAAATCTACTTTGCCTTCAACGGGCTTATGCATTCATAACAGCGAGTCTAGAGGTGGCAAATTCAAAATTCAAATGTGCTTCAATCAACATAATGTCCCTCCATAGGACACATGTGGCAACGTCTTGCCTCCCACTCTACTGAATATATAGTAAGATAAGAAGGGCTAAGGACAAGTTGCTAGGTGTGATAAAGAGTAAAGAGTTGATTTAGGGCTAAGCTAAATGTAGTCATATGGACTAGGGAAGCCCATGCCCATTGTGTGGGGTATCAATTACACTATGGCCTGAAGCATCTATGTCGAGGAGTCTCTCTTGGTGGTATGGGACACAATGATAGAGTTGTATGCTGAGCTGTTGCTATTGCTGAAGATCTCACCTAGCGGTATTGTGATGTTGCCAAAGGACTACATGAGGTGGTTAACTAGAGATGCAAAAATCGGGACAAAGCACCCCACTTGAAGTGGACATGATAGGTGATAAAATGGCTTATTGCCCAATATTCAAGATAGTCTCAGGCATTTATTAGCTTAGGGCCTATTCCCATTACCAGTTAGGGAGTACTAGTTAAAACTCTTAACGAAGTCTACACACTAGTGTACATTCGCATTAGCATTTTTAGAATGTAGTTAAGTTAAATCTCCCAACTGCCAGTTAAAAATGTTTGTAAATTTAACCCCTTCAAATTAGATACTTTAAGGACTTTTAAGAAGAGAAAAAAGTTGGAATCTGAAAATTTAATGGTTAACTTAAGGGTGACCACTGGGAATGATACTTAAAGCAAGATTCTTGTTAAGAAAATTTCATGGTCAAGATCAACTCGGAACTCGCTAGAAAGCCAAGAGACACTTGGTGATGAGGCAGACTTATTTGTCGAAGGGCAATGAGACAAGAGTTCATTGCCTATATACAACATGGGTACTCGTTGGAAAGGTCTTCAAAAGATTGATTAGAAGAATCCATTGTGACCTTAACTTTAAAGAACTATCTTTAGATTGATTTTGTATAAAAAAGACCCCGAAAGTTTTATTTAAGACCACTGAGTGTAACATAATGGGTTACCACATGGAATGTAATTTCCATTTTAAGGTTAACTTCAACTTAACACAACTAGTTGTGTTAAGCTCACTAACATAACCTAAGGGGGGTTTCACACACGTCCACCCACAAATCGACGAAAAGCACCTCCTACAATTAAATTGCGCGCCCACTCCCTCATGTTTTCACATGCGTCCGCCTGCCCAATCTAAAAATATGATGTGGAGTTTGACTCATGGACAGGCGAGCAAAAATTCTTGGACACTCGCGAGAATTGAACTCAAGACCAAAAACCCTTGCATAGAAGCCTTACCAACCGAGCTACCCATATTTGGATGAAACTATTGCGACGTATTTGTTACTTAAACAGTGGACGTCCACCCTCTTGTGAATACAAGCGCAGACAGACCATTAAGAGGACATTCCCCTACTATGCAGAAAAATAGGATGAACGAATTCCAAGAACTATGGCAAGGTGTTCCCGCGTGTTTCAAAGCCAAGTTCTCCGTTGAGCGTAGAGTATCTATCACTAAAAGTTATTCCTCGATCTCCTTCTTCATTGGCTATATGAGCTCCCTAATGCATGGGAAGCCGAAAAACGAGGCTAACATCACAAATTTTCGTGATGTTAGCAACGTTTTTTGGTTGCCCTAGAAATAAGCCTACCTTGGTGAACACCCTCCATGTTTGGGAGTCCCACAATTGAGGATGGAGCTTTTCCCAATGGCGGGGATGCTCTCTAAGGTTTGGTTAAAATGGGGCGGATGGAGACTTTGGGGGTTTGAGGGGTCCGCGAAAGTATGAGAAACTCCGCTAACGTCTAGTGGGAAAAGGCCCTTAGGAATGTTTCCAACAGTACGATTAAGAGATAAGGCCTCACATTTTAAAATCCAAAGCCGCGTCCAGCTAGGTGGCACAGTCCAGTGCCTCCACGTTGAAATGACAGCTCTGAATGCAGGCCATCGTAGGTACGAGTTGGGGCTTTGCGCGCTAGATTCAGATTAAGCCAATATAGATACCTGACCCATAAGGGCCATTATATAGATAGATAGATCGATAGATAAACAAAACTTTATCCGGCACTTCAAATATCTGTTGTGCTCTTTTGTTACTCGGCTGCAAGAGCTTTAAGCCACTAGGAGGAGCCCATCTGTTCGATCAGTCTCAGACAGATTCCCACATCCTAGAAACTGGGATACAGCAACAGATTCACACAGAAGACCTGGGCCATCAAGACTATAGAGTAGAGAGTGGTGGAAAAGGCCCACAATGCTCAACCTGATGTGTGTGAGGACGGAACGCAGAGCTCTTTCCTGCCCAACTCACTTAAGAGACTTCTAAGTCAAACTCTAAGCTCCAGTTTTGCCAATGCCACAAATATAGTTCTCTGATTCCAACCGCTAGAGGGACCTTCTTGAACTCGCTGCTGCTAACTTCCAGCCTGCCTTCATGCTGGATGAAATTTGCATCCAAATCCTTTGGAAAGTGTATCTACATCAGATGGTCATTTTCTCAACTTAGCTGAACATCCCTAGCTTTCTGGTCGTCCTTCCTGCAATGAAATTTGTACTGATCATTCCAAAAAGGAACATGCCTAGTTTTGTAGTTCCCAGCTCCATTGCTGCAACCTCACACCATTCTTCCGAACAAGAATCAGGATAGATCATATTGAAACGAGAAAAAAAGCGTGTAAATAATAATATCACATCTATGTATTTCACCACAAAATACATACTTTGGCAATTGGATCGATCTAAAAGTATATAAGCTGCAAGGATATGCATCCTTGAATTAAAGTTAAGCAGATGAAAAATTAAGGTCCACAAAAAGTGAACTGCATCGTCAGTAACAATAGTGTATTGGGGGCAAACATATACATGCCTGCTCGATATATTCGTAGATATACATACATATATATCTAAAAAGGTCCACAGCATTTGAACACCAAAATGGGACTAATTCATTGTCTAGAAGTTAAAAGGTCACACTATGATAATAAATGTCGTCATTCCTGTAGACGTCAAGGGCATACACCGACTTTCAGAGAGGTATTTTCTCAATCAGGCATAACCGCATGCCCCAAAAGTTTTTTCATGTAGAAGTGACGAATGATATCGAGACGAGAAGAAGCAACATCTTAAAATGCAGAAAGGAACAGAATGATGCAATATAATCTATGAACAGAAGAATGCCATATCCAGTTCAGCCTGAGTCGAGTTCTAGGAAGTTCTTAGTGACATAAAATCAAAAAGCAGTGTAAAATCAGAGCTGGGAGGCTCACAGACCAGATTAACGCATCCAATATCAAGAACTTGAAAATTTCACAAGATTAGCAGATCCAATATCAAGAACTTGAAAGCTTTACATCGAGCAGCAAAAACTTGATAAACAGAGTCGATGCTTATTCTTGAAGGGGGCAAAAAGGAAGATGGCAACACATCTGGGAAAGTAGTTGCATATGCGGTATTCATTTTATCTCCGCTTTGAAGCTTGGAAGGTAAACCGTCTTATCAAATCCGCTGCACAAGTTTGAAAGGGAAGATTGGAATTCTTTGCCGGTGTGAGTCTTATTTATCTCTGCTGCAAACCCTTATGAAGGTAAGAACCTTCAAATAGACTGCATCATGGTTGCCAGTGACCAAAATTTCATGCGAGCAAATGCAAAGGCAGTGCATGTTTGCACAGTAGCCAAATATGTTTGTACATTGCATGTTTGCACAGTACCCAAATGCTGAACAAACAGAAGGAAGCTTGCAGGGCGCTTGTGATCAATCCAACACTCGCAGCTCATCATAAAGCTCGCCTGATATTGCCTTCATCGTCACTTGCATGGGATCTATCTCCATCTTCTTCTTCTTCTCCACTGTGGCAGTCTCACCCTCCTGCTGCTCCTCCTCCTCCTCCTGCAGCTCGTCCTCTAACGACCCATTCTCCAAGAAAATCTTCAGCAGGTTCTTGGAAAATCCAGACACTAGCGCTACTCCTTCCTGAGTCGACAGAACTGGTGTGCTCGTGCTGTCTCTCAGATTCCAGAACACAATCTGTGGCGGGGAACCATACCCAGCTTCTTCGTACCTCATCTTTATCACCATGTAGTCCGTTTCCCACGGATAGGCCGAGGCTTCATCGAACTCCATGTCGCTGAACACGAACAGTCGCTGGATCATCTTCTCTGGAGGCAGGTTGGAAGCCTTGGCAAGCTCCAGTAGAGTGGTGAACACCTTCTGAAAATCAGTGTTCATGTTCCAGTCCATTGCCTTCGTGAATCTGTATCGCTGGGCCAGTGTCTCACCGCTCACGGCGTGGATTTGGGGTCTAGAGCTGAAAGTGCACACGAGATTCTTCCAAGGCTCGTCGCTAAGCTCCGCTACCAGCAATCCCAAGGCAATACACACTTCCATCGGAGTGCCACTCATGCTTCCTGAGACGTCACACACCGCCAGACTGCTGCTTAGCTGGCTGCCGCTCTCCTTCAGATCACTCACCATCCGTTTCCATTGAAGCTCAGCAACCATGCCGCGAGTATCCCCCTCGTTTTCCACAGCCTCTTTCACGATCATATGGGGAAACAAAGCCCCCGCAGCAACTTTCTTCGTCCCTGACGCTACCTTGGCCAAGAATTCAATGTATCGATCCTTATCGTGCTTCACGAAGATATCTGCATAATTCTTCATTGCCACAGACGGGACGCGCTCGTAAGGAAGCATGCTCCATTCATTAGCACTCATGAACACTTCAGGAACTTTGAGAGCTGCCCGAAGAGGAACCAGAAACTCTTTCCTCAGCTTGTCTCCGATCACAGATGAATATGTTTCACCTTCAAGGCCGGCGAGATCGGGGTAATTTTCCTTGGTGAAGATCCTGCGAGCAATGGCATGGTACATACACGTTCGCAGATCATAGCTGTTCTGATCGGAGGGAGCCCATTTCGCAGCAAAGCTGATGTCGAAGATGTTGTTGCTCTCGAGTGCCTTCTTGTCTTTCAGAAGCTGATTCGCAAAGATTTCAGCAACAGCGTCGTGAAGCTTGGCGTAATTGCGATCATCCATATACTTCTTCGTCGCTCTCTCGATCATCCGCTCTTTCTTCTGCTTGCGAAGGACCGCAGCCTTCTCACTCTCAGCCTTGTCCCTCTCCAAGGACGCCGCGATCCTCGTGTCTCTATCCTTGAGCTCCCCTGCCTCCTTCGCCAATCGTGCTGCCTTACCTTTTCTGCTGTAATAGCCTCCTCCAGCACCAAATGATCTCATCCCCTTCTTTCTCTTCTTCGCTAGCTGCACCTTGGCCGCATGCGCTTCTCGCTCCTCAATCCTGCGCTCAGTCTCAATGTGCCCTTCCACCTCCCGCAGCACAATCTCCAGCAAGTCCTTGTAATACCCAAACTTGGCAACGAGATGGAGGTTCCCAGCGAGCGTCTGGGGGTGAGACGCCTGAAGCCAGGAAGCACAAGTGTAGAAGCCATCCTTATTGGATTTACCAGAACCCCGAACGCCACGGAGGTGGAAGGCGAGCTTGAGGGCGGTGAGGGGGTGATGGGACCAAGCGAGGGAGAGGAGGTAGGAAGTACGACGGGGGGGGGTATCGGGTACGATATGGAAGAAGAAATCGAGGCAGGGGTTAGAGGAGGAGGAGAAGGTGGCGGAGGAATTTTCAGTGAGGGTGAGGAGGGGATCGAAATCCATATCCATGGATCGATGGAGATGGGAGGCGATGGAGATGGAGATGGCGATGAGAGCTTGAGCTTGCGCTTGTTGAGCTTGAGGAAGCTGGCTATGGCGGACGAAGAATATGTAATAAGCTTTTGGAGAAGACGACCTTCCATTATAAAATGTGCGTTTTGTAAAACGCTTTATTTCTTCATGTCTTGCTTTCTTTCTTTCTCTTTCTTTTTACTTCGTTCGTTCTTTCCTTGCTCCCCACTCCACGTTATCCTCTCCGAGTTAGTTGAATCAGAGATTCAACTCTATACTTCTATATCTATACTTCTATACTCTATATCTATATCTATATCTATATCTATATCTATACTATATCTTAAGGAGGGAGGAGGGAGCCAACCTCCCACTTGTCGCGAGGGGAGGGAGAGCCAAATGCCACATCTCGATCAACTAAAAGCCTCCAAGCACCATGTGTCGTGAGGCTAGAGACTAGGAGGCCATAGTAGCTTGCAGGGAGCGAAGCATTGAATGCTTCATTTTGAAACTATGGTGGTGTGGAGGGATGGAGCGGAGCATTGAATGCTTCATTTTGAAACCATAGCGGGCAGGGATGGAGAGCAAATGCTGAGGGAGGGCGCTAGAGAGTCGAGCCTACCATGCTTCATCTATAAGCTTCAACCTCCTCCTCTCAACCTCTCCTATCTAGCTCCTCCTCTCCGCAACTCTAGCATGCCTCCCAGCTTACTCCTTTTACTTGCGTAACTCCATAACAGTGCGCCATTCCTTGCCTCCACATTGTGTACCATTCCCCTCTCTCCCGCCTCCCTTCATCGTTTGAGGAGGAGGATCCTTCTCTTCCTTGCGTTGTTGCTCCTATTGTCCTCCACCCGTAGAGCAAGGGTAAAAGAGATGATTTAAAGTACCTCAGATGTCCAACTGACCACAAGGTTACAAGAAGACGGAGGTCATGTTGAGCAAGCGCACACTGATAAGGATGACCAGAAGCATTCCAGGGGGCATTGACCTCCTTTGTTTCTGCAATCTTCCTTTCTTTCGCACATTTACCTATATGCGTGCTTCTTTCACTTAATTGGCCCCCATTCAATGCCCCCGAGATCTTAATCTATGGCAAAGCTCGGCTGGGGAACATTCAAGACCCAAGCGGTAACTCAGATGCTTGCAAATCCGTGGCTGAATAATGCCTTTGCATCTTTGCATGGGTAACATGCCATTTCTCTCTTTACACATTCTTATCATCAACGGAGCCCACAGTCAGCAATGGCCTAGCTCTCTTATGTTTGCCAATGGCTGAGCATATCGTCTATCCGTAACCCAAACAGATAAAACTTCCAGACGAAGCTATTTGTAAAATGATACAGTGCCAGTGATGACTGGCTAAAGGCTGAAGCGTGTGGCTGGGGTGAAGTTTGGCAGGGATTGAGGCATAACCCCAACCTTGAGATCCATCAGGCCGTGCAAGCCCATTAAAAAGTATCGCACATGAGAATTCTACCAATAGTATCGTTGAGCAAAAACGTTGTTGCCCGCAACAGCGAGCTAGCTCATATGGTGCTCGAGGCCTGCTTTGTAGATTTGTCTTGCTACAAGATTGCAACTGCAACACCGGATTGTGAATGGAGGACTAACGAGATTGAGCCCAAAATTGGTCGCAGATGTAGCGTTTATGAAAATCGTGAAAATGAATTAACTATAGACAATCGTGGATGGTGGTAGTGACAATGATCAGATGGTTTGCATCGTTGGCGGAGTCAAGGTAGGCAGGAGAAAATGCCTCGGCCCTAAGTTTTGTAGGAAGGTCACCTATGAGAGTGAAGCTGATAAGTGTTGCTCCCTACTACCAAGACTCAACCATTGGGAAGAAGGTTTGCTAAACTCGAACAAGATTGAACCAGGAACTGAGCCCCATAAGGAGCGTCAGGCTGATAGAGAACGGGTTCTAATGCTTGGTTGATGACATTTCTCTAGCCTTGACAGCCATCAATACTTCGCTATAGGAAGAAATACCGTATGGGCATAGTGTCCATCTCCCATGCTAGATTTGTAGTTTGGGAAAGCATCAGGATATCAAAATATTATTTGGCATAAGATTATCTAGCTCCCTTGCATAATCAATTCCTTTTGCTCCCGTTGTTGGAGTATGCTATTTGCATGAGTAATAGAGAAGATGAACACTACACTAGCTCTCGACTATCATTGATATCCAAGCTCCTTATGAAGCTTCTGAGAGTATTATTGCTCAGATATCTTGAAGTCGAAGGAAAAGTCGTGACTAGACGAGCAGAATAATGCTATGAAGGAGGGGGAGCAGAAGTGGTGCCTAGCTTATTAGCTTGGCTTTCACCCTCATTGCTCCTCCCCCTCTCGCACTGAGTGATTCTCTTCCTTCTTTCCTATTCTCCCTCTCCCATTGTTTGTCCATGCGGCCAATATTGTCTCTTAGGTGCCGTCTTTCGATCCTTTCTTCTACTATGCCACTTGAGGTGTGGCTAGCTCCCTTTGCACTGCTGCATTTCGTCACAAATGGAGTTTCTCGCAAGAATCATAGCTTGAGCATGCTCAATCGTAAATGCACAATTACTTGAGTAGATGGATGTATGTTCAAATGCTTTTCAATAAATGGATGAATTTGGATGTCGATAGATGGTGCAAGTAGTAATGTAGAGGCTACAATGCATACAGAGCTCGCAAATAGATTTTTCTGTGAGTGCTAAAGTAAAAATACATCGATGGAGATGTAACCATATGAATTATTTGAGTGTATATTGATATGTTAGCAGCTTGGATAGGTGCACTTTCACAACTTCATTGAAGATGTCTTTCCCGACAATCGTGTCAAGCAACATGCACCATCTCTACACCTCTGTTCCCCCCTTAAAGGGAGTTGATTTATGACTCCTAGCATCCAACCATTGATTCTTTCTAGATGCTATAATCAACATCTCCAAGTTCTCTTGATTTTCCTTAGTCACATCGGTCGAGCTCTTAGTATGTTATATTGTATATAGCTTGAATTTCCAAATCCAAAAAGGGCATAGATTAAGCCATTCAACCAGGTTGGATTCAAGATTTTCATCAGAAAAACCTCAAGAAGCTTTCCTAGAATCAAGTTGGCCTCCTTGGCCATTGTGGAAGCTACAAAGATCATAGTATTTTCCTTGGAAGATGTTTGGGCTATAAAGATCCGTCGAGATGACAAGTCTTGAAGTGTTGACGTTGCCCATGCTATGTACATTTTGCAAGATCTCCTCCCTTAATAGTCATCTGATTAGGAATCCCTATCAATGGAGATGACCCAAGCAGCTATATTCTTTTGCAGAAAACATATTGGAATGACCAATGTTTTTCCCCAACACACACACACACAGTCTATAGTGAAATAGGGTGAGTCAAATATGTGTAGAGGTGTGAGTGTGTGTTGGTGTATGCACATATACATTTGTATGCATGCACACATGCTTAATTTAGTTAATTTCATAAAATTTATATATTTATTTAGTCAAACTCAAACCAAGATTATGCGTCCTTTGAAGTCCATTCAAAATGTATGCGAGCATAATGGTGATGTGAAGCTATGAATACAAGATATCTAACATCCTTATGGAGAGAAGTCCATCGTGAAAATGATGGAGTGGTAACAGAGGGTAGGGGTGCATCCTCTGAAACTCTCATTGAGAGGATTGCTCATATTGAGAATAATGTAAATGACACGAACCAGTATGTACGACAACTTTTAGAGGGGGGTGAAGAAGGCTCAGTAGTATGTGATAGAGGATGTAGGTTGCAAGTTGACAAGCTAAAAGAGCAAGTTGATCTATTGTGCACCGAGGTGTCAACATTCAAAATTGGTTTGAAGAGGCTAACAACCTTGATGACAAGGATGAGCCGTAAGTTGGAGCGCATTACAGCTCATGAAAATTGAGATGGTTTTGGGGCTTTTATATTGCTTTTTGTAAAGGATCGCAAAGTTCTTCTATGTTATTTGCATACTGGGGTCAATCTTAAGTTATTTAGTAGGATAGCCTTTTGTGCCTACCACACAAAACTTCCGTATTTGGTTTTCAATTGCAATAATAAATTTTTTTGAGCTTTCTTATCTTTATTTGATATATGTGGCAATGTAAGTCAAATTAATGTAAATAGAAATGCATGGATATCTGTGAGCTACAATTGATGGAGTATCGTTATATGTCATGGAAGGTAAGGAAGAAAGTTTGATGAGTGAAATATATGTGAGTAACCTTGAATGATCCTAAGTCCTTCAGATACATTTATTTAATGTGCTCTCTTTTTGAGTACATATTTAATTATGATATTAGCGTATGTCATGCATGTAGATACATACATACACACAACTTACCTACATATATCGCTCATGTTCATGTACTCACACCCTTATGTTGTTCATCTTAGTTCCCAATCTTTGTATTTACTAGAATACATGTTACAAGAATGTCTTATCATCATATTCTTTAGGTTGCATCTACATACATGGCATTGAGTATTTCCATACATATGTTTGCATGAATTTACACATATATGCATGCAATTATGCACTCATACCCACAAAGCATTTACACCTACATATGTTTCATGGATGCATAGCTTAAGCAAAAAGGTGAAAGCTTCATGCTACGAAATTACAATAGGAAGTTATAGGCTATTTTTGCATTTTGCATTGTCAAGCATTCCATTTAGCATGCATGAATATTTCTATTAGTTGACTCCATTTGGCATGCATCATTACTTCTACCAAATGAGTCCATGTACACTCCATTTATTTGATTAACAATTTAATCCTTTGCCTTATATGCCATAAATCCCAAACCTTATATATATATATATATATATATATATATATATAGAGAGAGAGAGAGAGAGAGAGAGAGAGAGAATAAGATATATATAGTTCTATTCATAAACAGACAATGGCAAAAGAAACAAGTTGTCATAGGAGAAAATTATGGGATTCAACACGCACGGCACGTCGTAGTATTGCTAGATAGAGAACAATGTTGAAAAGCAAGGTTTTAGACACATGGAGCCAATTGTAGAGGTTGTTCATTGCAGACAACATAATCAAATGCAGGGACATAATGATGTACAATGGAATGTAGATAATTTAACTTCTCTTGATAAGAGAAGTTTATTGCGTTCAACACGTAAGGCATGTCGCAATGTTGCTAGGTAGAGAACAATGCTCAAAAAGCAAGGTACAAGTACAACTATGGAATGTATGAGTACGGAGTTTGCTGATAGTCTTAGAGAAGGGAATGTTTTTTGTACTGCAATTAGAAGTGTGAGAGTGCAGCCACATGCAAGGATGGATTCTCACTTTCTAGAGCCAGCAGAATCTACTTTTTGCCCCGATGGTGCAGCATTGTGTTGTTGGGGGAAGAAATACAATAGATGCTCCAGTAATAGGTACAATAATTCAATTGGATGCAGTTAGAGATTATGGGCAGTCAAGGGCACGAGAGCATGTTGTTGGCAGCAATAGGAATGCATGTTTAGGGTATAGGGGGATCCTATCTATCCTGCATCGATTTCCATTAAGGGATGACATAGGGTACCCATCTTTGTATCCATTGGTTTTCAATAGTCCTATTGTTCATTCACTTGGAGGTATGGATTGCATATGCAGTTTTTGTCATGCTCAATCGTGGAAGCAAGAGACCAGATGTATGCATAGGGTTGTGGGAAAGTATTATTGTAAAGTTGGTCGTGTGTGATTGTTGCCATTGGAAGATCCACTAGAGATTTTAAAAGTTCTACTTCATGGAAGTGACGCTAGAAGCAGATCATTTAAGGATGATATAAGAGCCTATAATAGTGTCATGGCGTTTGCCTCATTGGGAGCCCAAGTTGATCAAATGTTTTCTGGGAATAGGGGTATACATAATTTTCGGATTCACGGCACAGTGTACCATCAGGTCGGGAGTTTGCTACCTGATGAGTCTAGACAGGAGCTTCCACAGTTTGCACAATTATATGTCCATGATACAGATCATGAGTTGCAAAACCGTTTGGATGGGATGCCTGGTTTGAATCTTGGCATTTTGGAATTGTTGCAAAGGATGATGCATGAATGCAATCCGTATGCCAATGCATTGGTTGCTGTGGGGGAAGTATTGAGAAGAAATCCACATGAAAACTTGAAGATGGTAATTTGTGAGAGCTGGTCAACCTCAAGACAGTACTTGGTCCCAATAGCTAGCGAGGTTGCCGCTATCATGCCAGGGCAAGGGGATGATTCTGATGTTGGGAATCGAGACATCCAGTTTTTAAGACACAATGAATTGATAACCAGAATATCAAATTTGCATCAATCATACATGTCTCTCATGTATGTTCCTCTATTTCCCCGAGGGGAGGATGTATGGCATTTATATATTCCTTATAGAGATGTTCCTACTCACATATCATTACATGATGTACAAAGGAAAAATTGTGTGACACAGAGAATATATTATGTGTACCGTCTCTGCAGGTAAGGCCTGATACAAGTGCGTGCCTTCTACAAGGGGGGAGATTATTGCAACAATATATTGTTGATGCATATAGTAGTATGGAAGAGTCCAGATTGGTGTGGATACATAACAATTAATCAAGATACGGGTGAAAGAGAGTATATTGGATAATCGTTGGATTGTGCCATTCAATCCTTTCCTCTCTATGAAGTACAAGGCACATATCAACGTTGAAATTTGTTCCACAATTATTGCAGTCAAGTATTTTTATAAATACATGTATAAGGGACATGACAGAGCAACCGTCAGGATGCAGATAAATCGTGTGGAAGGACAAGGACAACTACACAACCCAGTTGATTGTGGAATTGATGAGATAAACTATTACCTAGATTCACATTATGTATCAGCATCAGAAGCATGCTAGCGCATTTATGAGTATGATATGCATGATGAAAAGCCAGATGTACAAAGGTTGCAAGTCCATCTTCCGATGTTGAATAATGTGATATTCAGAGATGATGATGATTTGCACAATGTGGTCGATAGGGAACATAAGAGAAAGACCAGCCTCACGGAATGGTTCACTTACAACTGATTGCAACATGATGCATATAATTTGCTTTACAGTGACTTTCCATGCGAGATGGTTTGGAACAAATCCAATAAAAAGTGGTCTAGAAGAAGGCAGGGCAATAGCATTGGTCGGATGTATAACATTTCTCCATCTGCTAGTGAATTATATTTCATGCGTATGCTACTTAACGTTTGCAAGGGTTGTAAGTGTTTTGATGACTTGCGCACTTTTGATGGGCAAGTTTACCCTACTTTCAAGGCAACATGTATAGCTAGAGGGTTATTGGAAAGTGATGAGGAATGGTTCATCTGCATGCAAGAGGCCGTTTTACATCAAAATAGCACACAGTTGAGGCACCTTTTTGTTGCAATTTTGATTTTTTGTGAGCCAACATCTCCAGGAATTTTGTGGGAAAGGTTCTAAGACAACAATCTATCAGATGATTTCTTCCTTGCATTCGAATCAAGTATGGTTGACCGTCATGGATTGGCACGGAAGGAGGCTCTATGGCACTTGGAGCATATTCTCCAACAACATGGGAGAAGGTTGGTAGAGTTTGATGGATTGCCTACCTTGGATAGATCATGTGTATTGGCAGCTACAAATGCTCTATTGCAAGAAGAAAGAATGTTTGATTTTGAGAGTGAGGCACGACTTGGTCAACAGATGGAAAGTACCTTAAATCATTATCAACAGACTGCTTTCGATCAGATTTTGACAACGGTCTATGCAAATGTTGGTGCGATGCGTTTTCTTGATGGTCCAAGAGGATCTGGAAAGACTTTCCTAAACAATTGTTTGCTTTCTAGGTTGCGTGGGAAGGGGCATGTCGCTTTAGCATGCGCTTCTTCTGGGATTGCAACGTTGTTACTAAGTAATGGATGCATAGCACACTCGCGGTTCAAGATACCACTAGATTTGGATGCCACTAGCAGTTGCAATATAAAGGTTAATAGTCATCTTGCAGATGTTCTGAAGATAGCAAAGTTGATAATATGGGATGAGGCACCTATGACTCATCGATTCGCATTTGAGGCACTGGATAGGACGCTGCAAGATATCATGTCAAATGACCAACTGTTTGGTGGAAAGGTGGTGTTGTTAGGGGGGGATTTTAGGCAGGCCTTGCCAGTTATTCCCAAGGCAAGATGAGAAGATATTGTCAATTCTACATTGTGCCACTCAAGGATTTGGAGATGCATCAAGGTATTGAAGCTGGTACAGAATATGTGGGTTATTCAGGAAGGTGATAATTCAATAGAGCAGGAATTCATACAATGGGTGTTAGATATTGGAAATGGAACTAGCATGCGTATAAGAGAAGACACTGTTGCAATCCCATCAAAGATGCTTGTAAGGACAAACTCTATGGAAGGTCTGATTGAGTGGGTGTATACAGGACTTGCAAGGGTTGTGGATTATGCATCATATTTTCGAGACCATGCTATTCTCGCACCTCGAAACCTTGAAGTTGATGTAGTTAATGCTACTGCACTAAAGGCAATGCCCGGCGAGGAAAAGGAGTATCTAAGTGCAGACTCAGTACAGAGCTCATGTGGAGATTCTTTTTTGTATGCAGTAGAGTATCTTAACACGCTCGATCTTAGTGGTGGATACCCACCTCATCGGCTGGTTTTGAAACAAAATACTCCCCTCATTTTGTTGCGCAATCTAAATCCTCGATAGGGATTATGCAATGGGACTCGGCTGATATGCAAAGAGTTCCACACAAAGGTATTTGAAGTTGAGATTATCACCAATGCTGGAGATAGGATGTGCATTCCAAGAGTAACTTTCATTCCCAGTAACTTGAAACTTCCATTTGATATGAGAAGAAGGCAATTTCCTGTTCGGCTAGCATTTGGCATGACGATAAACAAGCCACAGGGCCAAACAATGTCTATCCTAGGCTTATACTTGGTGACACTGGTGTTTAGTCACGGGCAATTATACGTGGCTTTCTCGCGTGTCCGATCATCAAATGCAGTCAAAGTATTCCTTCCAGAGAGTGTGGATCGGGTTAGTGATGAGGATGCTAAAATGAGTTGTACCACAAATGTTGTATACAAAGAGGTTTTACAATTGGCATCAAGAAGAACCTAGCAGTATGCCAATGCTCTTTGAAAGCCTCTTCAGACTTTTGTGGGTGACAAATTTTCACAGTCTTTTTTGTATCATTGTGTTCTTTTAGGCGATCAAAGGTCTATCAATTGTAAGCCTTTGAAGTGTGGATTAAAAATTGGTGATGACTATTTTTGTATAATTTTCATGAGCTCATTCCATATTCCATTCAAACAATGTTGTCTCTAGAATTTTGACAATGTATGATTTTTGTGAGTTTTATGGGTTCACACATTGTTATTTTTTCTTCAAATTATGGATTATCAAATGTACTATAACTAATTTTCTTTTTAATTTGTGGCTTGGTGAAGCCTTTTAATTTCTTCTCTATATATACGTTGACACATCTATTGTTACTGTAATATGATATGTATTGTTATTGTAATATGATATGATAGGATGGCAACGTCATTTACATTCACCACCGAGACAACTGTACGGGTAGCAGGTTTATAATTGTATAGTAGTCAGTTGCTAAGTTAACTTATTTAATAGTATAGTCATTTACCTTTAGGAATATACAGATCCCGATGGTTGGAGAGCTGGGATGCGTGCCTAGCTATTGGTTGACATCTTGGAGTTGGAGAGCTTTATTGGGTAGATGACCTTTTTTTTTTTTCCATATAGGTGAAAGCTACTTAGGTTACATATATAAGTGAATAAACATGATATTATTTTCCTTTAGGGCAGTTCCCGATTCAAGTTTTGCAATGAATCTCCTCGGTCCAGCGTATGATGGGGTGGAACGTCTTAATCTTGGATATTTTGCCGTGAGTTCTCAACGTCTTGCTGGGAATAATAGTCCCCATACCATCTATGTGCGCTTCATTGGGTACCTAGAGCCAATGGGAATAGATGTATTTTATCGAGAGGCGAACGGAGACTTTATATATGCATTTATGTACCACATACACACTCCTGTGCGCCAACGTAAGCATTCTAATTAATGTGGAGTATTATTAAGACACAATTCTAAATTTTCCTTGATTTAATGATTATAATTCTTAAATGATCTTTTTGCCTTGCGTAGGTCGACGCCGCGCACGTGTGGTGGTGCGTGAGGTGGGACATAGACGTAGTCTATTTTCTTAGGGGAGCTGATATAGACACTCTGTATGTAGATATATGAATTTGTAAGATTTTGTAGTACTCTTTTATAGAGCGTATATTCTGTTAGGTATGCTAATTTTAAGTAAATCTTCTTTTGTTGTGTTTATTGAAGCATGCACATATACGTTTATACTCAAACAAATTCATAAATTCTATTTATTTATACTCAAACACGTTTATTTCAAAAAAATTCATGAATTCTATTTATTTATACTCAAACTAATGTATCCCCATAGACCAAGATTGATTGTGTTACAATCTAGCACTACATTGGCATACAATGCATTACGCACATAATCTTGCAAAATTCCATATATGAAAGCAAAGAGGGGATATGCATACAAACATGTTTAATACAAACAAATTCATGAATTTTATTTATTTATACTTAAACTAATGTATCCCATAAACCAACATTGATTGTGTTGCAATCTAGTACTACATTGGCATACAATGCATTACGCACTTAATCTTGCAAAGTTCCATGTATGAAAGCAGAGAGAGGATATGCATACAAACGTATTTAATTCAAATAAATTCATGAATTTTATTTATTTACACTGAAACTAATGTATCCCATAAACCAAAATTGATTGTGTTGCAATCTAGCACTACATTGGCATACAATGCATTACGCACGTAATCTTGCAAAATTCCATGTATGAAAGGAGAGAGGGGATATGCATACAAACATGTTTAATTCAAACAAATTCATGAATTTTATGCACGTAATCTTGCAAAATTTTATGTATGAAAGTAGAGAGGGGGTTTTAGGAAAGCTGTTGGACAAAATTACACTGAGTGAGCCAAGCCAAGCGGTTCCAGTGTTGGAACTTCAGAATTTCTCTTTTGAAATTAAAGATCCCACCTTGAGACCCAGCAGAGCGGGTCTCCGACCCGTCGTAGACGGGTCAGGCTACTCGTCGTATCAACCTCAAGAAGAGAGAGAGCTTTCAAGCTGGTGACGAGGGGGGCAACAAGAAAGTTGTTCGACTTCAGGTGGACATTCAGCCTTAGAACCTCTGTTGAGAATACTCCTAGCTTTTGGACTGTGGAATCTTCATGCTCTTCCTCAGGCGTATTCCGTCAGAGGATGAGTTCCCTAAATGGTTTGCTTCTGCATACCAAGGCAAAGCAATGCTGGTGGATTACCGTTTCGTTGGCAAGGGTTTCTACCAAGCTACGGTCCACTCTGTGCGAGAGAGAGAATGGCTTGTCTCAAGCTCGGTCGGCTTCAAGGGGAACTTGGTAAACGCTATTCCTTGGAGCGCAACCTTCACCCCTGAGGAGGTACTATAGCACGAGTGCCCTGTGTGGATGCACTTCCCTAGCCTCAGTGAGTTGCTCGTTCCAGAGCTTATCTCTATTGCTTCTGTCCTCGGGAAAGTTCTCTATCTTTCTCCGGTCCAACCAAAATGGTCTTCCCCAAAAGTTTTCCTGTTGTGGGACACACGGAAGGAAACACCAGAGGCGCTAGATCTGGTTATGTCAAACGGGTGGTCGATCTTTGTTGAAGTGCGCTTCAGAGTTTTCCCGAATGCCTGAGCACTATTTTTGCAAGAAAAGTGGCCACTTCACACGGGATGTCCGGAGAGGGGTGGGACTGAGAAAGAAGATATGGAGAAGTCGCTCACAGTAGCTACAGTGCCTGAAACTATTTTCTCTAGTCCACAGGAGGAAAATCGCAAGGGAAAACTGAAGGAATTGGAAGGAGCTGTCCTTGCACTTCCTTGTGTGGAGAGTAGTCCCACGAAACACCCCTAGGAAGGTTCGTCGTCAAACATGCAGCTGCAAGCTTCTGGTGGCTCGGAATCGCAGAAAGGTGAAGCCCTCATAAAAAACAAGGAGCCCTTGCGAAAGAAGAAAGGAGACAATTATCGTCCAGGGCATAGCCAGTCTACTGCATTTTATGAGGGAGCCCTTGCGAAAGAAGAAAGGAGACAATTATCGTCCAGGGCATAGCCAGTCTACTGCATCGAAGAAGACAGAGCCTTTGCGTGCAGTCAAAAACCGAGCTTGAAAGCGTACTTTCATTAATGTCTAGGCTCCTTTGGCAGAAGGGATGGAACATGAAATGTTTGATGAGGGAGATTGAAATGCAGAATAGAAGGCCACAGTGGTCCTTCATGTCTTGGAATATTAGAGGAGCATGTGCGATGTGGAAGCAATAGTTCGTGAGAAATTTCCTGCGTAGGAACAGACCTTCCTGTCTAGCCTTGCAGGAGCTTCAGGTACCAGGTTACACATCCATTAGCAACTGTCCTCGGGCTGGAAAAGGTGGGACTACCTTATTCCTTAGAGACAACGTGAGGATTCTAGCAGTTGACAGAGATGCCGATGGGGAGTTCATTCGGTTGATGGTGCTTATTGCGTTCATTGTTATCATTGTGTATGCTCCGAATTACTCTATGCAGACTCTACCTTCTTATGGGATAGACTAAGATCAGTTGTGGCAGACAAGTAAATTCTTCTAGGTGACTAGAATAGTGTGCATGTGGACTTGTGGATTGGACTAGTTTTGAGAGCCTTAATAGACTCAAAATGTTCACCTGGCATAACAGACATGGAGATGCTACATTGCAGCCTGTCTTGATAGAATATATTTCAGCCAGGGTGGATGGTGGATCAGTCCTTCCCCTCAGGGCAAGGTGTTTTTGGATTGCTATGTGTCTGACCACTTTCCTATCATGGTACGCTTTGATTTGCTGAAGGTCAGGGTAACCAACAAAGGGCCGATTCCCTTTAAGTGGAATTCTTCTTTGATGGGTTTGAGGACTTTTGATGAGAAAGTTTCTCAAAAATGGAAGGAGGTTGTGTCATGTGCATGGATTGGTATCTGACGTGTACTGGGTACACAAGACTAGCTCAGGTAGCCTGGGGAGGCTTAGAGCTAGGCACGCTTGATTCTCAGGTTGAGCAGCAAGGGTACGAACCAGTTAAAGGTCTTCGTTATTTTTGGCGCTTGGGGCCCGAGTCTATAAAAGGGGCCCAGAGGTTCAGTTCTCAGTAAGTCGATGGGAGCAAGTTTCGTACCCAGGTGCTAGGTCTGATCCTGGATTGAGTTGCGGACGTGCGTCTGCATCTTAGCGTAGCCCAAGGTCCAGTAGCGGATCCCAGGCTTCACAGCGCCACCTGGTGGTAAGGGACACCAGGCTGGTTTGGATCTGATTGGGAGTTTGTGTCAGTAGCTCAACTCGTGGCTCGGAGGGAACATCTCCTGATTTGGGATCACACCCCGTAGATGTCATGGTTAGGTGGTGAGCAGCCTGCTCAGTTTCTCATGTTGTGTGTGTGTTCTTGTGTTTGCTTGCAGATCAGAGGTTTCAGGAGTGCTAGGACGTGTCAGTTAGTATCAGAGCCAGCTCCTGAGGTAAGAACTTCTGATGCGAAAATTTTGGACGATTTCTTCCTCCAAGTATGCCCTAATTTCAAAATTTGCTGCTGTAAGATCTTGTTGGTTCATGGGTTATCGGATGTGGTCAGGATTTAGGGAAAAGGTAGGAAGAAGGAGAGTCTGTGATTTCGGTATTGCTGAAGGGAATAGTGAGAGAGGGTTGAGGCGTAGCTAGGAGAGTGGAGATGTAGGTAGGAGAGGCGTGAGAAGAGCTGAGTGGCAGGCGAGGAGTTTTCGTTTGTTGGCCAGGGCTGCGTAGTGGTAGGTGACGCAGGTGCGAGTGGCTGAGAGGTGCGCCATAGGCTAGGAAGGATTTCGGCCAGGCAGGGAGGTGCGCCAACATTCTCTTTGTCTCGGGCAGCTCTCACAACTTTGTTAATTACAAATTTGTGTAGAAGATGGGGCTGTCCATGATATCTAGCGATCACACCTATGAGGTGTAGCTTCCAGTTGGGAAGCAGTTTTGGGATCGCAAGATTGAAGTGCTTCTTATCCGGATTCAAGTATACACAGGGGCTCTTACGTGCTATGTTATGCACTTGGAGCATGTGGACTTGTTAATTGGAATAGAGTGGTTTAAATCCCACAATATTCGGATTGGATGGACGGAGCATATCCTTTCTTTTGTGGATAAGGACACCCAATTTTGTATTCAGTGTGATAATATTCCCTCTTCTCAGGAACCTATTGTATCTGCGATGCAACTTCGGATTATATTAAACACTTCTCATTATGATGTCTATCAGTGTGTTTTGATTCCGCTTTCTTCATTTGTTGTCTCTGATAAATAACAAGAATGATTTAAGTGTGTTTGAACACCGGGAATTGAGAATGTTGTTAGATAGTTTCAAGGATGTATTCCCTGCTCAACTGCTGGAAGGTTTACCTCCAGAATGGGCAGTAGATCATCGCATAGACTTAGTCCCAGGGGCTTAACCTATTAGTGTACCACCTTATAGGATGAGCCAGCTTGAGGAGGATGAGTTAGCTACATAGCTACAGGATTACTTGAATATGGGCTATATACGCCCAAGTAAATCACCTTGGGGAGCACCTGTCCTCTTAAGAAAGAAGAAATATTCTACATGTAGAATGTGTATAGATTATAAATGATTGAATAAAGTGACAATTAAGAATCGATACCCTCTACCTTGTTCCGATGATCTGATAGACCGTTTGGATGGAGCGAAGTATTTCACTAAGATAGATTTGCGTACGGGTTATCACCAAATCCGTATCTATGCTAAACACATAGATAGAACCGCATTCCAAACTAGGTATGGTCACTACGAGTTTCTTGTATTATCTTTTGGTTTGACCAATGCTCCTGCTACCTTTCAACAAATGATGAATGATTTGTTCCGAGATTTTCTAGGCAAATTCGTTGTAGTGTTCTTAGATGACATCTTGGTATATAGCCGAACGCTTGAGGATCACATAGGAGACCTCCGAATTGTCTTAGTTATTCTAAGACAGCATAAGCTCTATGCCAAGATGAGTAAATGTAACTTCTTTATGAAGGAGATCATTTACTTAGGACACAAGATTTCTTCTGAAGGTATTAGCATTGATCTGGATCGTATCCAGAAGGTTTTAGAATGGCCTATCCCTCAGACTGTGAAACAACTTTATTCTTTCCTAGGATTTACGGTATTTCTATGGAAGTCTGTGCGTGATTATTCACATATCACGACAGCCCTAACAAACATATTGAAAGGTCGTGGATGCAGGTCTACCCAGCCGATCTCTTGGAATGATGCAATGAACAAGGCTTTTGAAACCTTGAAGTTTTCTATCAAGGAAGAACCTGTTCTTGCATTACCTGATCCTACCTGGCCTTATGTTTTAGAGGCCGATGCGAGTGATTATGCAATTGGGACAGCTCTATTCCAAGAGGGCAGACCTGTAGCTTTCGAGAGTAAGAAGCTAGACGACACCCAATATCGTTGGCCTACACTAGAAAAGGAACTTTATGCTGTAGTGTATGCTCTTAAGGTTTGGAGACACTACTTGTATGGTTCGAAGTTTCTTGTATTGACTGATCATCAGTCAATTAAGTATGTGTGTGATGGATCTGAATTGAGGGGACGGAAAGCTAGATGGGCAGAATTAATGCAAGATTTTGATTTTGAAATACGTTATCGAAAGGGTTCGTTGAATAGTGTGGCGGATGCCTTAAGTCGAGTAAAGTTTGTAAATGCTATGTCATTTACGGAAATAACCTCAGACCTATTTAGTCCTTGAGAGGGCTTTACACAACTGATAGTCATTTCAGTTCTTATTGGCAAAGAGTCCAGGATGGGAGCTCCATGGTTGACCAAGACTCAGGGATTGTGCCACCTATGGTACAGGTGGCGGGAGGTCAATAGCAGAGAATGCTGCAAATTTGGTACACGAGTCCTTCATCTTAGCTCTTCAAGAGAGTCCTAGGGATGTCATTCTCCTAGCTTAGCTCAAATCCATTGAGCTTTTCTTAAGAAATATGGTTCACAAGAGACTTGCGGCTGCCAAAGTCCAAGCCAGGTTGAAATGGCATGAGGACGGTGATAGGCCCACGGCTTACTTCTTTAGAGCAGTAAGGGAAAAGAAATAGAGGGAGTATATAACCATGATAAAAGATGAGGAAGGGTCATTACAGGTGATGCTAACATAGCAAAGGTTTTTGTAAAGCATTTGGCTAGAGTGGCAGGAACTAAACTAGTTTTGCCTCCTAATTACCATGAAAGAGTCCCAACGTTCCTTGCAGAGATGCCTCGAAGAGTTCAAGTGCATGAAGCATTACTCATTCAAAGACCCTTTCAGAGGAGGATATTAAGTTCACAGTAATGCAAGGACAAGGCCCCTGGTGCTAATGGTATGCCTGCTGAAATTTTCCAGCACTACTGGGACACATGCAAGAGACAAATGGTAGGTTTGATTAACTGGTGCTACACCAAGGGTGAGTTAGCCAGTGAGCGGAACACGGGAATCATTAAGCTAATTCCCAAAAGTCACAAACAGATTGGATCCTAGTCAATGGAGACCCCTTTCCATGCTTAACACTATTTACAAGGTTACTGTTAGCTAACAGAATTAAGTTCATTTTGGGTAGACTTATTCACCCAAACTAGTTTGGCTTTGTTACAGGAAGAAATATTCCGGAAGCTATTTTAAATGCTCTGCTGGTAGTAGACTATGCTTTTACTCAAAATGCGAACATCGTGATGCTCAACTTGGACCTAGAAAAGGCCTATGATAGAATCAACTGGGACTTCATTTTGTCTAGCATGCAGGCTTTAGGATTCGGTGCTGGATTTTGTAGATTGACTAGGAAGCTATTCACCAATGCATGGGCTAGGGTGTCAGTAAATCGTTATCACTACCAGAGATTCTCACTTCAAAGGTCAATAAGGCAAGGCTTCCCTTTGGCGCCTTTGCTGTTTGCAATTGTCACTGAACTTTGTTGACCCAAATTGATTATCAGATTAACAAAGGCTTTATCAGAGGTTTGAGGATGTCGGATGGAACTCACTTTTGCTCACAATTCTTTGCAGACCATAATACCAACTTCTTGGAAGGAACTGAAGAAAATGTATTCAATTTCTTGCATGTAGTTAATGAATTTGTAACATTGTCAGACTCAAAGAAGCATGTACTTGAATCCTTGATGGTATATGTGTTATCAGTTTTATCCTTTTTTAGATCAAATACGAGGAAAGTGGATAGATGCATAAGCAATTTTGTTTGGGAAGGCAGATGGCATGCAATCAAGTGGGATGTTTTCACTACCCCAAGAGAGGCTGGTGGTTTAAGACTTACTAGTATGACCATGAAGAATGAGAACCTGTGTGCTAAGTGGCTGCTACTATAGATTGGGAGCCTCCAGCCATGGGCTAGAATAGCTAGGCACTTTATTTGTTTAAATTCACCTAAAGGCATAAATGTACCTTGGCAGGATGTCGTGTTCTCAAAGTTTCAGATTAAAGTCCCTTAGTCTGAAATGCTAAATAGGCTGGTCTAGATCTGGAAAATCAATACTAAAGAATGCTCATGGGGTGGTCTTAGAGCTCTTCATGGTGATGCCTTGTTGGGCAAGTCATTATGGCTTACAAATTGGACATTTCTACATGGTCCTCCTCTTTTAAGAAGCCATCCGAGGTTGGCTACTAGAATCTTTAGAAAAGGTCCAATGGTGTTCAGACAAGTGTGGGATTCGGGTGGAAAATAATGGGATGAGATTGCCTCAATAAGGCAAAGATTTAATCTTACATCCTTTGAGACTGAGTTGATACAAACAGTCCTAAGCAGGCTGAAGGACAGTTCGCCCACTAGTCATCTTGTAGTGGTCTTAGCGCGACTCATGTGTCATGGGGTTGTTGAAGATATGTCGACGAAGTCTCCATGCTTAGCCACTCCTTGTGGGAGCAATGCATAGCATGAGTCGTCCGCAAGTGTCACGCAAGCGGCCTCCAGATTGTTGCAATGTGGTTTCATGCGAGGAAAGAGAGAAGAGGAAGAGGGAAGGGGAGAGGAAGAGAAAGGGGGAAGGACGGAGGAGGAGGGGAAGAAGGAGAAGGGAGTGAAGGGGATTAGAGTGACAACCACAAAGGCACTATGAAGGAAACAAGAGAACACCCAAAACACTCTCTTGGAAGAGAAGAGGGAGCTTGTATTCAACTTGGTGCAAACAACAATGAAGACCAAAGTCAACCATTTGGTCTTTTATACAAGTTACCTTTTGAAGGAAGGGCCAACCGTTTTCCTTTTTAGCACTCTCCCTTACTTTACAACCAAGGGCTCTTGGGCCCGTAGGGTGCCAAGGTATATCACTACTCTAAACATCTCTCCCTACTAGTGGAAATAGCGCTTGTGTTAATCATATTAAAGCGCTTGGGACAAGCTTGGTGTTAGGAGGTGTTTCTACTAATCGGCTCTCAAATAGCGCTTGTGTTAGTCTCGCCACTCCTAGGCTTAGGTGATTTGGGGCTCAAAATCACTGAGCATCCTCACACCTTGACCTGTTTGTGGTCATGCATGATGCATGAGGCTCAAACCTGGAGTGGCTTAGCTTTCGTTAGTCTCAGGATATTTGGAGAACAAATTGCTTGAGTTTGAGCTATACTCCTTTCATGGCTATTTTCATTGGCGTGGCTATTTTCATGGATGTGGAGCTGAAAAGTGCAAGGCACTTGTACTCCTCATGCTTCCATGGACGTGGATCTGAAGTGTGCATCTCCTTATTCCTCATGTGCATCTTCTTGTTCTTGGCAGTGGTAGTTGGAACATACAACCTGTGTCTGGAATCCTTGAATCCTTGGACTTTGAAGCGGACTTTGGGTATTTGGGGATCAAACTCCTTGAGTTTGAGCTATACTCCTTCCATGTGCACATTGCTTGTAATCACTAGCCTTGGTGTATTTAGGTATCAAAGTCCCTTGAGCTTGTTCATTGAAGTAGATCATTCGTCCTCGTCACCTTTACTTACTGATTACTCGACATTTGGCGGCTATACTCTGTGGATGTTAACTTGTCCCCTTTCTTGTTGCTAATCCATCCTCAGGTCAGCCGCGCTAGAGGAGGTTGGTGGTGAGGGGATTGACTACAGGATGGCATAGCGGTCTAGCTGCCTTAATGTGAGGCAAGTGAGGTACATGCGTTACTTCCAAAAATGTGTAGCATGCATATCCTCGTAAGTGCGGAGGTGACGCCTGTGGAGATTGCGAACGCGAAGGTAGAGGTGGAGGTCCTGGAATTGAGTCGAACCAACGTCGGGGTCGAAGACAATCTGGTTGTTGAAATTGTGGATGCGGTCGTCGATGGGGCAGTTGTGGACGAGAAGATCGCAGAGGAGTAAGAGGATGAGGCAGTTGAAATGGACAGCGGGGACGATGGCAAGATCTGACGCTCAGTCGTATGTGTCGAATGAATGGAGGCGGAAGCAAAAACCCTCCTCCATCATTTCTTTAGGAAAGTTGTACTTAGGAAAATTGTACAACATATTGGGGTCTTGCTGCTGGAGAACTAGAAAGGCGGCCCACGTCCAATGTCGTTCCATGGGCATGTAGAGTGGGTGGAGTCAACGATCGCGTGGTGTGGTCGTAGCACCAAAATTTCTTTAGCTTTAAGAATGGGGGCCACCACTTTGGCTGCAGACTGACATCGACATCGGTCATGGGAAGTGGGGCATCGAGGGCGAGGCTGTATCCTCCTCTCGTGCGCTTTGGATGTGCGCGGCGCCAATCATCGAATGACTGCGCTATGAACTGTGTGAGGAGGTGCACCTCAAGAATTTCGTAGAGGTGGAGGTGTGAGCCCTCGAGCTGGTGCTTCCAATGGTGCATTAGTGCGCTATCTGGGAGCTCTTGAAAGGACTGTAAGTTCGGGCGCCAATGAACATCTTTAGGGGGAGAAACTGGCGAGGATGGCAGAGCATCGTCATCTACAAGCAGCATGGGCTCCGGCTTCGGCTCCGTTGGGCCTGCAGGAGTTGCGGCATGAGTGCTTTGTACAAAATTTGTTGCTTTGAGCAGTGTGTTGAAGGCTTCGTCAGGAAGATCAATCGGAGCGTTGGAGGAGATGGATTGGGAGGGTCCATGATGTGCGGTGGTGGCATTAGAGGCATTAGACGAGTACTCTGGCAGTGTTGTCCGAGGGAGGGGAGGTTGGGTTATTAAAGAGGGTGACTACATTATTTCCCTCTTCCTCGGTTACTTCCTTTGGGTAGGCTACGTGAATTGTTTCAAAATTGCTCACCAAGGACTCAAGTGAGTCTTGGAGAGCCTATAGTACCCTATTAAAGAGGATTATTATTTCAAGGGGTTAGTAGGTTGCGGACTGGTAGGCCGCAAGGTGTCCTTGATATTGGACTACTGAGGCTCGGCCATAGGTCTACATCCAATTTATGTTTGCATGTAGACTTGCGGGAGTGTAGACCCATGGCATGAGTTCCTCGGGCTTTGGGAGTTGCATCTTTTCATCGTCCACAAAATAATGAAGGGACTCAGTGACGTGGCACCAGGCTTGAAAATTAAGAAGAATGGAATGGGAGGATAGGGTTTGGAGATCGGAGGGACGGAGAAGGGATAGAGAAGTGGACTGAAGGTCAAGAGAGAAATATGACATGGCTAAGATGGGGCGACAATGGTCGGGATTACAGCGGAGAATAGTCTAGAGGGCATTAGGAGGAAGTGGAGTAGTGAGGTCTAGGTGGAAGATAAGATTTTGTGTGTAGAGTGCATCAAAGTGCATTTGAAGGGTTTGGGCGATGGTGCACGGTGCAAGTGTGTATGTGGCTAATTGTGTAGAGACCTCCTTGTACATCTGGAACTCCTGTTGCTCCCAGTCTTCCCCAATCCTAACTCCTTAGATTGGCCGGTGGCGTGCTGACTTTCTATTTCTTCTTGGAGGGAGACGGTTAGGTTCCTCTCATGCCAGGAGATCCTGTAAGGAGCGGATTTGTTGGTCGTGGGACTCCTGTGAGTAGGCGTACTGCTCTGCCTGTGCCTACTGCTCCAGCGTTGTGCACAAAGTTGACTGTGCCTTGTCCACCTGGTCCATGAGCATTTGGACTAGGGATTCACTGGTGGCGAGGTCATCCTTGACCTTTGTAAGAGTGAGCTCAAGCTCTTCCACCTTGGCCCAGTATTCTTCGGCTCGATGTAGTGCGGCATGGCCTATTGCTTGAGCTACGACCATTGTCGATTGGCTTTCATGTGCAGAGAGCTGGGGTTGGATGAGACTAGAGGAGAGTTGTGAGGCTTGCTCCTCCCTCCTCTGTAAGATCATGTGGGTGAGATGGGGTAGTTGTGACATGGCTTCAAAGAGGTTCATCTCCATCACATCTGTGCATGACAACTGCTCTGCTATCATGTGGCTATAGCTACTCGTTGCCCTATATTGGGGCATGCTGTAAAATTGTATGGCCTCCGTTAGGCTTGCCCATGGAGTGGAAGAGGTGCCTATGGCGAAGGATGTTCTCTATTGAGGGGTGGTGGAGACTGAGAAGAAGGGCACAGCAGGGTGATTGACATAGTTTCGGCTCCTGTATGGAGACTGATTTCAATTGTGTCAAGAATAGGCCCTCCTTGAACCTGTTTGCCCTTATCTTGAGGACCTACCCATTGGAGGCATAGTTGTTGTTCCATGAATTCGTGCAACTGGCGGTCCTCATATTGGTCGAGCGGCTGGCTTGTTTTCGGTTGCACATGAGTTACTGGAGTAACACTTGGCATTGTCCTCGCTCTCTTGGGCCTTATCTCTGTGTCTTCTTGCTCGGTCTGTACGGGGCTGGTGGTGAATTTCTCGGCGAGGCCAAAGCCGACTAGTAGATGCTGATTTTTCAAGTAATAGAGGACCGGCATGTACAACATGGGATTGCCAATGACGTCCCCATGGGTGATGAGTTCATCTCGCATTTGGCTATAGAAGTAGTCAGCCCATTTCATTTCTTGGAAGTTCACCATTCGCAGCAAGACATTGGACACAATGGTGACTGATGATGGTCCGTGTGCTTAACTTGAGTGAGCCATTGCAAGGCTCTTGCTGGTCGCTCCACTCTAGCTTATAGATGGTGGTGAATTGGATGTGCCCCTTGCACTTGTGACGGTCGTAGTGATAGACCATCTTGACAGTGTCGAGCTTCTTCTTCTACTCGGAATATTTCTCCCCAACCACTAGCAGGTTGAACGCTGCCCGCACCGTGTCTCTGGTAGTGGTGGGGATTGCCTACTGCATCACGCAAGACACCAATGTTGGTGTTGCTGTCGTACACCTTGAAGAATTCTGCCAAGAGAGTCATGTCCAGGTGGCATGGGAGATGTGAAGCTATTCTACCCAAACTTGCAAAGTTGAGTGCCTCCACGACTGTCAGGTCTTGGAGAGCGGTGCATGCTGCTGTTGTGTGGTAGTGGAGGGTGTAGTCGTGGCCCTCGTATGCGAAGCATGAGTGTATCACACAAGCATTTAGCTCTTGGAGCCACGCTTCTCCAAGTGGCGAGTGTGCTTGTGAATGCATGATCTTGTACTCACCTGTGGTTGGCATTGGGGTGCACTTTCGTGTCCTCGTGGGAGGCGTGCCTGTTGTAGCTGGCTCTTCTTGAGTGGCATGCCTGGTGGAAGTTTCTTCATCTTGTAAGTCTTCCACGGGTATCTCGGTCGACATGCGAATTGTGGCAAAAGGGGTGCTTTGGGAATCCGATGGGCCACTGGCCTCTGGGTTAGGGTGAGGGTGGAGCCCCATGTCTACTTCGAACTCAACAAAGTCGTGTTCGGAATGCATCGCAAATAGGAATGGAAGTCGAGTGATGAGGGAATCGGTGGATGAGGAAGAGCAGGACATAAACTTGTTTTTTGGAATGTAGTGGAAGGGGGCAGGAAATTGTCAGATTTCTGGTAAATTTTGCAAGAGTTCTGGGGCAACAGGTATGGCGACGACCTAGCGGGGTAGGCTTGCTTATATAGGTTTCCTATCTCCTCGACCAAGGGGATATTGGTATGGCGACGGTCGGTTTTGAAACTCTATGGCGATGATTAGCATGAACTTTGATGGCGACGGGCGGTGGAATGTGGCCAAGGTCGTGACCGGCATGGTACTCAAATGACAACGAGGCAGCGGGATATCAGGATCACGACAGTCAGTGGGGTACTTTTTTTGGCGATGGTTGATGCTGTACTTGTTTGGCGACGGTCAGCGGGGTACTGGTTTGGCAATGATCGATGGGTACTGGTTTAGTGACGGTCGGTGGGGTACTGGTTTGGCAAGGGTCGACGAGGTACTAGTTTGGCCATGGTCAGTGGGGTACTGGTTTGGCGACGACAGTCGGTGGGGCAGTGACTCTAATCACCTGGTGCTGATCGTGTGCATGCATGCGGTGTGTTCGGTAAGGACTAGTGGGCTGCTGGTGCATCGGGTGAGATGCCTACCGTACCGACTCACCTAGACTTGGACACGACGATTATGATGCATGCAGTGGAGGCAAACATCATATTGCATCATAGCGAGTAAGGAGCCATGTAGAGTATGTGTCTAGCTTGTTCTTTACCTTGGATGCTAGGGGCACATTTGTGTCAGACTTCATTTGCTGTTGCCATAATATCTAGAGGAACTAAATCCCGCATCCCAATCATCATATCCCAATCATCATGTACCTCCTCCCAAGGCTGGAAGGGAGGTGAAGTAGTCGTTGGCCAGGATGATGTATTGTGCCCCAGTCCCCTTAGTTGATGGGCTTATGGGACCAATGAAATCGATGCCCCATTTTTCAAAGGGTTAGTTGGCCAAGATTCCGGTCAAGGGCATCATGTCTGCCCTGTGGGATTTGGATACGCTAGTAGGGGGTCACATCATTTGATGTATTGGGTCACATCTCCGAAGAGTGTTGGCCACCAGAGACCACTAGCTTGTAGCACTTTACGTGCTATAACATCAGCGGCAAAATGACCTCCTGCGATTCTTGAGTGGGCTTCTTCAAGCACCTCGATGTATTCGTGTTCGCACATGCATCTTCGCAGTATGCCATCCTTGCCCATGCAGTAGAGTTGGCCTACAATTAGCTGTTGCTGGCTGATATGGCGTTGCATCCTTAATGAGATTATGGGCTCTATCCTTCTTGAGGTCTTGGCCTAGGGGTAGTCTGTTAGTGGCCAAGTAGTGGCCGATTTTGGCGGCCCATTCGGGAATGACATCGAGGAAGAAGAGGGAAGCGTCGGGGAAATCATCTTCTACTCTCATTGGAGCCTCACTGTTCAGGATCCTCGATAGGTGGTCCGCTAGAACGTAGGTTTTTCCCTTATGCACTGCAACTATGAAGTCGAATTCTAGCAGGATGAGCATCCACCTGGTGATGCATCCCATCATGTAGGGTTTGTTGACCAAGTATAGCAATGCTTGATGGTCCACAAAGAAGACAAACTTGTGCGGGCTATGTTTGCATAGAACAAGATAAATCTTCGGTAATAGCCCGTATGGACAGTAAATCGTTGGACTCCCTTGGCATTGGTGGGGGGCGATAACTCCAAGATGAGTTTGATTTTATTATGGTTCGTGGAGATTTCATTCTGGGACACTATGTGGCCCAGGATGACACCATGTTTGACCCAAAACTGGCACTTAAGGGGGTTGAGGGATATGCGGTACAAGAGGCACTCCTTGAGGACGAGCTTGAGATACTTGAGGTGGTCATCCCATTTCGAGTTCACACGGATATCCTCCAAGAAGACTTCCACAAAGTCCCTTAGATATTCCTTGAATACCATAATCATCATATGCTAGAAGGTAGCAGGGGCATTGGGTGATACCCAGTTTGTATGCTCGATCTCATAGATGAATCCTGCATCTATGAGTTTCTGTATTTCTTCCCTCACACTGAGTGCATATTTAGGAGTCATAGCATCGGGACGTTGCCGTACTGGCTTGGCATCATCCATCATGGGGACTGTATGCTACACTACTACGGCAGGTACCCCTTTCATGTCCATGTATTTCTAGGCCATGCAGTCCTTATATTCCCATAGGAGAGTTATTAAGGCATTTTCCTCGTTGGGGGTGAGGTTATCGTCAACAAATATGAGTTGTGGGTCCTGCCCTTATGGGGCTAGGTTTACCTCCTTGACCGGAGCCGGCCCATCATACCCTTCAGAACAACTATCCTCTCGAGATCTTTTGGCCTATTGGTATAAGATCTCACGATCTTGAATAGTACAGGCCTTGTAGTGGGTTGGTACCTGCTGTAGGTCTTCTTTATCCTCAATCTCCTCTTTTTCTACTGGAACGGTTGAATTTTTGGCCTTAGCCTTGCCTTTGGATACCTGGGATTTGGGACCTAAAGGGGGGTCTTCCATTGTACTTAGAGGACCGAGGGAGGTGGTTACCCTACTTACCCTGTTTCCCCAGTTAGAGGAGAACTCGTGGTGAGTAGTCATGGTGCCTACGTAGGATAGCCAGTGAAGATATGATTTTACCCTTACGATCCCCTTGCTTACCTCTCGGGGTTTGAGCATGTTAAACATCCTTAGGGGAACCACCGGGGTCAGACCCTCGAGCTCTGGGGTGGTGATCTGAAACCCAACTCTTTTTGGGACATCTATGTTGGCTAAGATGTGCATCCAACTCTGCAAGAATTCTGGCTTAGAAGAGGTGCATTCCAGAAGTCGTCAGACTCCTCATCCTCTTTCCTATCATAGAGTTGGAATAGTTTTACAAAGGTGGTTTGGGCGATGGTGTTGGACTCTATGGCAAAAAGGTGTCCTGACAATGGGTGGGCCTTGTAGGTGTGTAAGTCCACTCGAGGTCCACTCTCATGGTCTGCTCCTCATGCCGTAAGTAGATATTATCATTGCACCAATCATGCACGAGCCTGGACATTCGCAAGAAGGGTCTACCCAGGATAGCCTCATAACTTGGCTGTCAAGTGAAGTCCATGACCATGAACCTGATGGGGTATGTGAATCTAAACACCTTAATGTTTATGCCAATCAACACTCCCAGGGGTTCAACGGTTCCTCCATTGGCTAGCTTTACTACTCGAGTACAGGTTTTCCCCATTTCTCCCAACATTCCTTGGTGCAGACACTCACTCCTGTTCCCCCATCTAGGATGGCTTCCACCCTCTGGTTTTGGTAGACTATACAGATAGAGGCGTTTATGTCATCACCCTCGAAATACTGGCCTAGCTTGTGACAAAATATGAAGAGGGAAGAGGAGAAGAGTGGAGATGAGGAGAGAGGTCACAGCCAGAGCGCACACCACAAATGATTAAGTATACACTAGATTTAGTTGAAAATGTAGAATATATACAAACCCATTTAGGGTTAGGGTTAGGGGATCTAACGCTTTCCTTTATAGCACTTTATTGGGTTAGTGCTATGCACATATGATCACACGATGGTGCTATGCACATGTGATCACATGATGTTGAGCGTGAAACCTTCCCTCAAGATCAACATCATGAAGTAGGCCTTTCCTCAAGATGATGATTCTGGGGAATTGAAGAAGGACTGAACATTACATTCCAGCACACCCCTTTAATGGGAATGTCCTTCCTCTACGTCAAACCAAGAGCTAGTCAGTGTTTCTCAAATAGCTCTTTACCAAGTGGTTTGGTAAAGATGTTTGCAACATTCTCTTTGCTATCACAATGCTGCAGTGTGATGTCACCAAGTAACACTCTTTCTCTAATGAATTGCTCTCTGACATCAATGTGCTTTGTCCTGGAGTGATATATTGGATTCTTGACCAATGCTTGAGTCGATTGATTATCACAATATATTGTTGTTGGTTTTGACTCATCAAAGTAATATGTTTCTAACAATAGTCTTCTGAGCCATATAGCCTCACATTCACCTATAGTGAGTGCTCTATATTCTGCTTCAGTCAAAGACAAAGAAATAGTTGGTTGTTTGTTTGACAACCATGATATAGCACCATGACCAAGGAAAAATGCATATCCCTATGTTGATCCCCTAGTCTCATGATCTCTGGCATAGTCACTGTCACAGTATCCATGCAACCGTGGATGATTTCCTCTGTATTCTATCCCAAACTGTCTTGTACCTCTGAAGTATCTCAAGACTCTTTTGGCTGCATTCCAATGAGACTATTTTGGATTTGCCATAAACTGTGCTAGTGAGCTTACTGCATAACATATATCTAGCCATGTGATAGTCAGATATATAAGAGATCCGATGAGCTGCCTGTAGTACCTGTCATTGATTGTAGGATTTTTTGAATCTTTTGTAAGTTTCAAACTCTGTTCCATGGGAGTGGCTGCCATCTTGCAATCTACCATATGAAACTTCTTCAGGAGACTGTCAACATACAGCTGACTCATTAATGTGCTATCTAAATCTCTCCAAAACTCAATTCCAAGACAATAGTGCATAAGTCTAAGATCTTTCATGTCGAACTCTGCAAATAAGTCTTGTTTTAGCTTTTTGATGAAGATATCCATCCTTCCGATCACAATCAGATCATCTACGTCAACTTTGTAGTAGAGAGTATGATCTGCATTGGACTTCATGTATCCCAGATCAGCAAAATATTTGTCGATTTTGCTGTACCAACTTCTGGGTGCTTGCTTTAATCCATAGAGACTTTTCTTGAGGTGGCAAACCTTATTCTCCTTTCCTAGTTCAACATAACCTATTGGTTGTTGCATGTAGACTTCCTCATCTAGGTAACCATTGAGAAACGCATTCTTGACATCGAGCTGATACACATTCCATCTGCTGAGTGTCGCTAGTGATACCAAGAACTGTATGGAATCCATCTTTGCTACTGGAGCATAAGTCTCATCATAATCTTGACCATATTGCTGTGCAAATCCTTTTGCAACTAGTTTGGCTTTGTATCTTTGAATACTTCCATTTGGATTGTACTTCACTTTGTATACCCATTTGTTTGCTATGGCCTTCTTTCCTGGTGGAAGGTCGCATAATTCCCAAGTATTATTCTTATACAAAGCATCCATTTCTTCATTCATAGAAGTTTGCCATTCTAGCTTGTCTATTGCATCTTCGAAGTACACTGGCTCTTTTGTAGCCATCATGGTAGTCATTAGAGCATAGTTGGTAGTAGCAAGATCGAACAAGGCCGGAGGGAAGATGTACACACATACCTGGGAAAGATGAAGAGATTGATCGCCAAATGTGACCCACGCCCAGATGCAAAGTACCTCACGGCATGGTTCATAGCAGGTCTACGAAAGAAAATCCGCAAGGATATGAAAAAGATAAGTAGCTATGAAACATTCAGTGCCGCTCATGCGGCAGCCATTGACATTGAAGATGGCATGACAGATTTAGACACTAGCAGTGATGATGCCAGATCAAATACACGAGATAAGCGCTCGAAAAAAGGTAAATCAAAGGACACTGCCGAAACATCCAATGAAGATCGCCTCGAGGCCATGACCTTGAAGCTGAAAGAAGATATGATGCAGGCCATGGATCAAAAACTCCACTTGTCTCAACCGCCAACTCAAACATATCCACGGCGAGAAAATGTTTGGTGCCCACACTGCTTGGCAAATCATACAGCAAATGAATGCCCAGTCCTAAGAGCAAGGATCACTGCACAAGCAAATCCACCGCCACGGTTGTGGTGCCATATCTGCGTCGTCGTCGGCCATGATGAGACCAGTTGCATCTTCAACATGCGCAACAATCCGCCTCGACCACCACAATACCAAGCGGCACCCATGCCAGTATACAGGCAACCGGCACTTGCACAAGCGCCACTAGCTCCGAGGCTAAATCCTGTTCCCGTTCGGACACAAGTCCCACAACTACTCAGGAATCCGAATCCACGACTGTATCTAAGAGCACCAAATCCAGCTCCTCAGGAAGTTCCCATACATCAATTACAAGCCGACGAAGTAGACTCGCTATTTGAGTATGAAGCAGAGTACCCAGTGTACTATGTAGAAGGTGCAGAGGGTCTAATACCAGTCTATGCAAATCAAGTGCGACCCAACACATATCGAGCACCAATCAAGTGTTACGGTTGTGGAGAAAATCATAGAATCGCAGAGTGCCCTCATCGTGGTAGCCCAACCACTTTCCAACCACTCTGCAGAGATTGTGGCATAGGACATGCCTGTATGGATTGTCCCATGAAAAATAAGGTCCCAGAACAAACAGAGGTTAAGCCTGACATCCCCATCGGCATCATTGGGGTGGACCATCAAAGTCTGGGTCCGGCAAGTCTAAGGTCACAACCTATCAATGTAATTACACGCCAACAGAAAGAGGCCACGAAGGACCCTATCATTCCAATCCAACCGAAGCGACTTCTGAAAAAGAAAGCACAAGTGCCTCCACCTCCGCCAAGCAATGAGCAGCCGAGTTCATCCACATCAACTCCCGAGCCTCGAATAAAAGAAGCTCCATTCCCGAATGCAGAGGTGGAGAAGGCTCGTTTTCAGGCACTTCAGCAATGGGTCCAAAATGAACAAGCTCAATTTGAGGCTCAGAAACAAGCTCAAGACCCACTCCATGACTTGGCCCCACAAAGTATTGATACTGTACTCGAGCCTTTGTTCCAACAACAGACTCCACAACAGAATGTACTGCCATGTCAACTTGAAGGAGCTGCACTCTCTAGCATCCTGAGTTGCCCTGTGTCCATTCCCATCGGAATCCTCTTACGAAATTGTCCCAATCTCTGGGAGAGTTTCAAAGGATGGATTGAACTCGCAAATCCCCCTCCACCTATGAACGACATTGAAGATATCCCTGTGCGGATGGGTGAGAGAGATGACATACACAACATCACTGTGCCTTTGATCCACAAGGCATATAATGAAGTCCAAGCCATAGTGGATGGTGGAGCAGGTGTCAATGTCCTATCAAAGGAGCTTTACGAAGAATGGGGTCTCCCACCAATGCAAAAGGCTAATTTCAACATATGCCTTGCCGATGATTCACGGGCTAAACCCTTGGGAATAGTGAATGGCGTGTCCACAAAGATCGCAGGAGTCCGCTTTTCCCTTCAATTCACAATCTTGGATCTCCCCAAAAAATCCTATCAAATCTTACTGGGATGTCCTTGATTACGGGAAGCATCAGTCCTCCATGACTGGGGAACAGATAGATTGACAATCCAGAATCGAGACACTGCAGTCAGGGTGAATGTGGGGACAGGAGTTATTAAACCAATTGTTCCTAGAGCATTGGATGACACATCTTCCACGACAATCTCGAGCAAATCAGATCCCTTGCAACAGCATGCCATAGCAGGTGACTCACAAAGCAATGTCAATAACTGGATACAAACATTGGCAACCATCGACAACTTCCATTCATTAGACCCCATCTTCTCACAGATAGATGTTAACACACTACAGGTCGATCCTCCACCGACACATGAAGAACCAATCGATCTAGAGATGCCATTCTTTATGGCTGACCTTGAATGGGATAATGAACCTGAAGAAGGTACCCATACCAATGATGACTCAGATTTTCCTTGGGACCTTGAAACAGAGGCTGCGAATGCTGAAATTGAAGATCAAATCTTTGATAATGACCTAGCCATTCTGCATGCCCTAATGGTATTGAGCTCCCAAAAGTCGAACCTCCATAGTTGCATAACAGCAGAAGATCCCGCAAGAAAGCTGCAGGAGGAAATCGCAGAAGAGCCAAGGCCGAGCACTTCAATGAATTCGAACGAGTCCAAACAAGGATTGTCGAATTGTACCTTGCAAAGGCAGTTCCCACAAAATCAAAACCACCACCTCTTGAATGGTCCCCTGAGGGACTAGAAGGAGTATGTGCAGCACATGAACCCTTACTTGGAAACACCTTACCAGTGGAAAAGTTACCCCACAGTTCCCAACGTAAGAAGTTTCGGAAATATAAGCCACATGTGCGGATGAAGCTCGATCAAGAGACTTCAGAAAAAGAAAGAAAAGAAGAGCCTAACAAATTACTAAATGCAACTATGCCACCCAGTACACATGACACCTGCCAGGCTAGTTCAACCCCATCAGAGGCCGATCTTCGAGAAGTGCCGGAATACTTTAAGAATTATACAAGTGGCAGTGCACCAATAGCAATGCCAAGACCAATCAGAGAATCTGAAGTTCAAGAAACCGATAGCATTGGAGAAACTCCAATCTATGAGGGACCGGCAAAAACATGCACAATAAACCTCGCCCTTGAAGGGGAGGAAGAAAAGTTGGTTTTCATTGGGAAACAGCTCCGTCAAGAAGATGAAATCAAACTCAAAGACCTCCTAATGGAATACCGTGACTGCCTAGCATGGTCATACAAAGAGATGAAAGGAATTTCACCAGAAGTGGCAGTTCACACGATCCCTATAAGGGAAGGTGCTCGCCCTAAGGTATGTGGACCTTATCGCACAAATCCTAAATATGGCACCATGGCTTATGACGAGCTGGAAAAACTCCTAGATGCCGGATTCAAATCTACGAGATAGAACACACTGATTGGGTTTCACCCATTGTCATTGTGCCTAAACGCAACAAGAAGCTCAGAATATGCGTAAACTTGAAAAATGTGAATGTCGCCACAATTAGGGATCACTACCCCCTACCCTTAACAGAAACAGTGTTGGAAAAGGTGGCAGGATCCGAAATATATAGCTTCTTGGATGGCTTCAGTGGCTATAACCAAGTGCAAATTGCTCCTCAAGACCAATCAAAAACAGCATTTGCTACAGAATGGGGTATTTTTGCATATAGAGTCATGCCATTCGGCCTTTCTAATGCCCCAGCCACATTCCAGCGAGTCATGTTCACAGCTTTCAAGTCATTTTTGAATAAGTTTTTACAGGTGTTCTTGGATGATTTGTGCATCCATTCAACCAAACAGGACCACTTCAAATGTCTGGAAGAAGTACTAATCAAATGCAAGGAGTATGGCATCTCCCTAAATCCAACAAAATGCCAGTTCATGGTCACCCACAGAGTTGTTTTGGGACACATCGTCTCTCAACATGGGATTGCAACTGACATGGACAAAATCAAAATCATCATGGAATTGCCTCCTCCTACAAATTCCAAAGGTGTACAGGTCTTTATGGGACATGCCGGCTATTTTAGAAGATTTATATTGCAGTATGCCATGATCGCTAGACCACTTTACAAATTATTAGTGGAGTTCTTATGGACCGAAGAGTGCGACCAAGCCTTTGAGCTTTTAAAATGGCGCCTAATCACAGCACCCATCCTTATATCTCCCAATTGGGATATTGATTTTCATGTTCATACTGATGGATCCAAGTATGCAATTGGGAGTGTGCTTTGTCAACCTGGTGAACATAAAAAAGACTACCCCATCTACTTCGCCAGTCGACAACTCAATGATGCAGAGATCAACTATACAACCACAGAAAGAGAAGCCCTAGCAATGGTGTATAGTGTAAAGAAATTTCGGCACTATCTACTCGCAAATGATTTTGTCTTCTACACCGACCATCAAGCATTGCTTTATCTTGTGAACCGTTCGTGTACCACCGGAAGAATAACCAGATGGCTCCTCTTGTTGCAAGAATTCAACTTCAAAATCGTGGTCCGCAAAGGTGCCCAACACTACATTGCCGGTCACATATCTCGAGTCAAGACAGGAGAAGAAGCCACTGGAGTAGAAGACGACTTACCAGATGCCACACTATTTCAAATAGATGCTGTTCCAGAATGGTGTGGAGATATCATTGGGTACTTGATGGCAGGAAGACCACCCCCTGACATGAAATCAGTAGATGCCAGAAAATTGATTCTAAAGGCTGCACCCTATCAACTCATTGCAGGACAACTATACAAGATGGGCAAGGACCAGATATTAAGAAGATGTGTAATGCCTCATGAGATCCTGCCAATCCTGAGTGAAGTCCATGAAGGCATTGCAGGAGGACACTTCCAAGGGGAAGCCACAGCAAGAAAAGTTCTCCTCGCAGGCTACTGGTGGCCAACACTGTGGGCAGATGCCTATGAATATGTAAAAGGCTGTGATGTATGCCAACGAACTATTAAACCACAACACATAGACTTCAATCCCCTAACAACAGTTGTTGCACAACAGCCATTTGAAAAATGGGGGATTGATTATGTGGGTCCCATACATCCAGCAGCAAAAGGAACACAGGCATGTTACATCATTGTGGCCACTGATTACTTTACAAAATGGGCTGAAGCTAAAGCAGTCAGAAAGGCAGATGCCAAAAGCACAGCAAGATTCTTATACGAACATGTGATCACCCGATTCGGATGCCCCATTGAAATTGTGTCGGATAGAGGCACACATTTTGTCAATGAGGTAATCCAAGAACTCTTGTCTGGCTTCATGGTCATCCATAGAAAAAGCACACCCTACTACCCCCAAGGGAATGGACTAGCAGAATCCATAAACAAAATCATATGCAATATCCTCACCAAGGTAGTAGAACCACAGCGTTCTGATTGGGCAGAGAAACTGAATGCAGCCTTATGGGCATACAGAACCACATTCAAGGTCAGTATAAGGAACACACCTTTTCAATTGGTGTACGGCCTTGAAGCCGTGGTCCCACTCGAATTTGTAATACCAAGTCTGCGCATCGCAATACAGGAATGCATGGGTGATCATGAGTCCTTGAAAGAATGGCTCTGTCAGTTGGAAAAGCATACAGAGACAAGACTAGTCGCTTATCATGCCATGACAATAGAAAAACATCGAAGAAAGGCATGGTTTGACAGGAATCTGAAAGCTAAAGACATCAAGGAAGGCGACTTAGTCCTGTTATACAATGCCAAAGTACACAAGGGAAAACTGAAGTATCTAGGTCAAGGACCCTACCGAGTACGAAAGATGAATCCCATCGGAGCTGTGCTACTTGAAACACTAGATGGAGTCCAATTCAACACAACAATAAACGGGAGCCGACTGAAGCGCTACTACATCAACACGCGAGCCATCCCCGACAAAAACGAAGATTTGGAAAACCAAGTCTTCCTTAGTTAGGATTAGATTGTATCACGAGCACTCACTTGCATATGTACGTCTTCGCACATATAGGTAGCCTCAATCGATTTTACCTAAAGCTCAGAAGTGATGATGAGTTCTAGCTGCCCTATGAAAATCCCAGCAAAAAAAGCATATAGTTAGTTCCTACTTAGCTACTAGGTCACGTGCACTCACACGCTTTCGCTTAGACACATAGATGATTGCATGAATAATTGTACCCCACACTTTCATTCCACACTCTCAAAGAATGTATAACAAAAAAAAAAAAAAAAAGGGATCTCTCTCCCACACACACACAGAAAGGTCATACAGGCATGCCAATCAATGTAATGATCAATGGTACACTACATGTACATGGATGCAGGTTCAGAAAAGATGCCGCCACTAAAGAGGATGCGTAGAAAGAGCCCACCGCCTCAACCACGGGACCCCCTCCAGAGTTCGCAGCCATCTACATCCTCTCAACCACGGAGACCACAGGCGTTCGTGGTCCAAAGCGATAGCTCCGAAGAAGATTCAGTGCATGTCCAAGCAGAACAAATGCCACCCCAGTCACAGCCGGCCTACACAACCATTAACAAGGCCCAATCATTGGAACTTGTCTGGCCACCCACATCGACTTATGCTCTTTCCCAGGAAGCAACATCTTACTTAGAGCAACGGGGTCTAGGCAATTTGCATGAGAGCCTCAAATCCTTGGAGGACAGTCCTATCATGACCACCTACATCAAGGACTTTCTCCACTCTTACTACTCCAGCAATGCAACGGATGGCAAGTACGGTACAATCATTGTGTATAGCAGAGCCCACTAAACATTATCCTCGACAGTACAGTCATTCAAAGGGCTTTCTCTCTGCCAAAACAAGGTGGCCAATACCCTAAACGGTTTGTGTAAGAAAATAGTACGCAGCGGAAGATAACAACAAAACGCAAGTACACGATGGAAAGCTGGAGAGAATACAAAAAATTCTGATATACCAAACTGCTGATACAACTGATGGTTGGCTGTCCACCCGTGCGCTCTACAGACAGAGCTTCGATGGTGATCTAGACAGATGCTGGACGGAGGACTATGAGCGTGAAGAACTGGTGATCTGATGATAGGGGGTGGCCACTTATATAGTGTAAGTGGTTGACGGTCGGCCCTGTAATAGGCAGTCGGCCTAATAGACAGTCGGCCTGGAAGACCAACCGACCCTTCAGAAAACATGCCGTCGGGCAGATGAAGGACCCTGCCGCTGGGGGCTTTGCCCCCAGACCCCCACCGGGGGCCTGCGCCCCCCGGACCCCCTGCTATCGGGGGGGCTATCGCCCCCCCGAACCCCCCCTTTGTGCAGACGGGTATCTCTACTCTTGGCTCCTAAGCCGTCTCATAACCATCTGGTCTACTCTAAGACCCCTTCCAGTGTCTAAACTGGGGATCCCTCCCAATATCTGATACCCATCATGGCTTCTCCTCATATGGGGGCCTTACAACATTGGGTACACAGAATATTGGTGGGTTACATGAGAGGTGGACATTTGAGCTAACTCTAACAGTTTGCTGATGCAAAGTTTATCGAAGTACAGTCTCTCCTCACCAAGGGTACCCTGATCCATAGAGATGGCATCTTGCTTCGCACAATCCTTGACCCTCGCCTCAAGGAAGCAGCACAATTTCTATCCACCATCCTGGGAATAAAGAACGGCAAGGAACGCTCCCTTCCACTCCGCACATTTGTTTTGCTGAGTAGGAAGCTAAAACAAGACTGGGTCCAACACTTCGTCATTTTTTTTACCAAAAAACTCGATGGTTCTTCAGGCCAGAAATGTAAAATTCCGCACTTATTGGCTATAATCATCAAAAAAGAACTACAAGAAAGAGAAATGACATTGCCCCAGTCTCCAAAGCCAATTGAGGAGTTGGACATACCCTTCTCACCAGTATGGGAGCCGTCATCAACTGCTCCAGCTATCACATTGATAAGTACAGATGCCTTAACAGAAGTACCTATTCTGGAAAGCAGGATTGCGGAATTGCCTCAGGAAATGCTTCAGCTCGGTGCACAACTGCAACCACTAAGTCTCCACCAACAGCACCAACCCGAGCTCGACACAAGGTTGGCACCTGAACCTGAGGAACGATCAGCACCAGAGCTTGAGACCACATCAGCACTCGAACCGCCCATCGACGCCATGCCAGTCGATGAGCCCCAAGGAGAGCTCGTGCCAGATCAGCAGTATGACTATTGTACACAAGGAACTGAAATGCCATTGGAACAACCTCCCCCAAGTACTACAGAATCCTCAGGATGGCTACATGGGCACCACTTGTATCAGCAATATCGCCAGACCTCATCACCGTCTGTCATTCTCCAACATCAAGCTAGCCAAATGATCCAAATGTCAGAACTCTTCACTAGCTTGGCTAAGGAAGCATATGCAAGAGAATTGGAAAGGCAGACACAGCATCAGAAATCGAAGACCAATTCCAAGCAATCGCCATAGAGGTCAAGGCACTTCGGGCACAGATAGATGAGAAGGAGGTAGAAGAAGTGTGCATGAACCAGACTCTCCAAGCTCAAGAGAAGGCCATACGGGATGTGACCTCCAGCCTCCACCAAAGTCAAACATAGCTGACTGCAGCAGTAGAAGCAATGGCAATCCTATAGACCTCCTATAACTCCCTGACATCTGCACATGCGCAACAAACAGAGGTAGTGGCACAAGCTCGACTCACTCTCATTCACAAAGAAGAAGAGCTCCAGGATTGCAAAGACAAGCTTGAAGACATGAAACAATCTTTGGCAGTACGTGCCTTTAGCATTGATGAGCTTACAAGGGAATGCCGACTCTTAAAAGACCAACTTGCTACAGTTCAAGAGGCTAGCACTTCACAAGCCCAGTTCTTGGACCAATGGTCCAATACCACTGAAGACATTCCTCAACAGGCAAAGGTCACCTTGCAAATGAAAAAGCTTAAGGAGGCATACACAACCATCTACCATCAGTACAAAGAAAAAATGAATGAGATGCACTCCCAAAAAATAACCATCTCCAAGCTTGAACTCCAATTGCTAGTGCACAACAATGAGGCATTGGAAGACAACACCAAGGACGCCCCACTACAATGCACAACCGTGGTGTATGAAGAGCTTGTGGCTGCTCTACAAATGGAAGATCACCTCAACGGACGCGTGCTTATCCAATGGAAGCAACTCCAACTCAGGATCATATCTGCTCATCCAATCAACTGGAAACGATCAATCGGGATTAAAACCCTGCGCATAATTTGCCAAGACTTGTCTGAAGATGAGAAGAATATCTTCTGCCTATCTACACATGCCGGGTTTATAACACTCAAGACGGATGCTTTCATTGCATATGTCTGCCTCATGGGTAGTCCTCCCCTCAGGGTTATTGTAGGTTTGTTGCCATTGCTACAAAGGCCATCCCTATTATTTGCAGGGCACGACATAACCGACATCCAACCCATGCAGCTGATCATCCCATCGCACCAACAAAAAGAAGTGTCGGAAGATGACAAGGCCTATCTCACATCCAACTTCCCATATCTAACCACTCTTTCTGCCAACATCATAACCTCACTTCCCCTTGCTGCTACCACCCTCTTGACCTTCCCCGAGCTCCATCCTAACATCTATTCCCTCCATCGTCTCTTTGCTCATGCCTCTCACCATTTTCAACTTACCCAACAGTCACAAACTTACGAGCCCCTCACACCTAGCTTTTTCCCCTCCCTTGCTAATCCTACCCTTGAGGATTACCAAGCTGCTCAAACCATTTGCCCATTTCTTCCCCCCCCCCCCTGCTCCCCCTTTCGCCACTATCACTCAGCCATATTTCTCCCCCATGTCCCTTGATTCTCTCCCGGCCCCGTCATCACCACCGACACTTCTAGTGCTCCCATCAGCAGAAAATGATGCAGTATTTGATTTTGAATATCAGGATCCGGGTAATCCAATTCGTACACCCATGCCAAGTTTCAATGATGGGTATGATTTTGATGAGATACCACTTCCCAGTAACCCCATCAAGGAATTTTGGAGCAAATATCCTGATATGAAAACTCGCGGTGGATGGACCCTGGGTAACTTTCCTACCAACCTTCGTCAGCATCAAATCAGTGAAGGTTGGATTAGCAAATTGGATCCACAACCCGATTGGCGCCGTCCCAAGCTCTTTGATATAATCTTCTTAAAGGAGTACTTACGGGCACCTCCATGTCTCAGAACCCATCCCAAGTTCTATGCAGTTCCACGGCGTAAAAAATGGGAAGCCAACATACACACTTTGGCTGAAGATCGAGTCATTAATTGGCCCAATGATCGAACCCTACTCTGGTGTAGAATGGAATATCCAAGGCACCATGATCCGAGCACTTCAGTAGCATGAACAAACAATGCGTGGCAACATTGATCGCTTCCTTCGCCAAAGTGCCATATTCTGCAAAACATTAGCATTAATTCTGGAGGTCCCATGTTACCTTGATTCCCATTTGCCTCCACTCAGCTTTAATCCCAATGAACGGATTGATGCTCAGATTACAAGCCGACTCTATCAAAGAGTGATCTTCTTGGAGGCACGCCACATATCTCTGTTCGAGCAAATGGTAGATACAGGCTACCTGGAAATTACGCAAAAATTGTATGGTGCTAAGGCTCTACAGCAGGATCGACTGGCACGACACAAGTTCCACAGCCACTGGACTAAAAACATGGCAACCCAGGTATGTGATCACAATAAGCCATAACCCGAGGACGGGTAATAAAATGGATCCGGGAGTATGTTGACTTTGTGCCAACATGAACTTATGAAGAAAGAGAAGGTGTAACAACTTTGTGATACAACTTTGTGTTACAACTTTGTGACACAACTTTGTGTTACGACTTTGTGTAACAACTTTGTGTTACGAGTTTGTCTACATGAAGAGAGAGAATGTGTTACGACTTTGTGACACAACTTTGTGTTACAACTTTGTGTTACAACTTCTACATGAAGAGAGAGAATGTGTTATGACTTTGTGACACAACTTTGTGTTACAACTTTGTGATACAACTTTGTGTTACAACTTTGTGATACGACTTTGTGTTACATGCAGAGAGAGAAGCTCTCCAACTTGTATAAATACCGCATAATGGAATGAAGCCCACACTCTTGGGGCATTGTGTTGAGTCTACATTGGTATTCCAAGCATTTGTCTCAAGTGTCCATGCTTCCTTGCACTGCACGTCCAAAAGCATGTCCTAACCTTGCAACCCTTCTCCCCTCTCCTCCAACCCTGCAACCCACCCTCTCCCTCTCCTCCTCCCTCCTCCTCCCTCCTCCTTCTCCTCCTCCTCGCTCCTCCTCCTCCTCCTCCTCCTCCTCCCTCCTCCCCCTCCTCCTCTCTCCTCCCCCTCCCTCCTCCTCTTCCCTCCTCCTCCTTCCTCCTCTCTCTTCTTTCACCCATGCTCTTACACCTTCTTCCTCTCCCACTCCTATGCTTTCCTAAAACCCTTAAACTCCATGGTCTATGAGGGAGACGAGTTCTCCACCATGTATTCTACTCTGAACCTTGAATCCTCCTTCTAACCCTGGACTCCTTCTAAACCTTGGAACCTCCTTCTAAACCTTGGAACTCTTTCTAAACCCTGGAACTCTTTCTGAACCCTGAAACCTCCTTTTGAACCCTGGAACTTCTCCTAAACCCTTGAACTCTTTCTAAACCCTAGAACCTCCTTCTGAACCCTTAAACTCCTCCTAAACCCTACAACCCCCAATGAAGGCGAAAGCCTTCATTACCCCAACAACGATGGTTTACGTGCCTTTTTACACATGCTTGCACTTTGTTTGCTTACCACACTTAAGCCTACGTCTCTCACCGAAACACGACTCGAGGTCCTAAGCTACACATATACTACAACGACAATCCCAACATATCTGTTGGTGACAAAAAGCCTCGGAACCCTGCAACATAGAAAAACCCAGCTCTTCCTGCGAAAGCAGTAGGAAAGAGCCAACACTCATGAGCCATCTAAAATCTTCTCGGTTATCACAATGCAACACACCTTGATAATGTAATCAAACTCAATAGTGGCCATCCACCATCATGGTATTGTATTAAATTACCCATACTATTAGAAATGGTAAAGGAACATATGTTGAGTAATAGTGATAGTTCTTTTTTCCAAACATTCGGTGTATGGTGTTTTAATTCTAGGAATCTATTCAACTTTGTACATCCTTTTTTCGTGTGGAAAATATGGTGGCTTTTCGATTTTCGTAAAGAAAAAGGTCACCTCCTTGAGGCAACCATGCCATTTTGGCTCACTACCTACTCAAAACAAACAAGAGAACTTGCAAAACTAAATGAGATCATTCACACACATTCCCACTAGAGAGTCCCTTCTAATCACAAGCGTCCCCATATCAGCCACAGCAAGCCCTTGGTCATCCCAACACCTTTTCCCTAAACCTCATACCCACACCCTTAGCAAGTTTTCTTAGGCCAAAAGACCCGGCCGCAACATGCATGAATCGTAAATAGGCTACCAAAGTTGATGGTAGCCTAGAAGTATCTCCCAATATGATCAACCTCTGATTTGCTGGAATGAAAGACTTCCCCATAAGGCTAAACCTTTTTGACCACCGATGTTACGTGCAGCCACCAACACTTGGACACACGGCATGCCAACCCAAATGCATGGAGTCTTCCACCCAAGGCAAAATGGGTTGACTTTGGACCTTTTCCCATTCTAGCTCTAAGTGTATGCATCACTTAGAAGTATGAAAGACTTCCCCATAAGGCTAAACCTTTTTGACCGCCGATGCTACTTGCAACCACCAACACTTGGACACACGTCATGCCAACCCAAATGCATGGAGTCTTCCACCCAAGGCGAAATTGTTTGACTTTGGACCACTTTCCCATTCTACCTCTAAGTGTATGCATCACTTTCGAGTTAAGAAATATTGCCTTCCCCATTAGACCAGCTTTCCACACTCCACTGATCCTTTGCTTCCACCACTTATCAACCAAACTGTAAGATTCCTATAGATTGCTCTTGCAATAATCGTATTGAGACCCGATGCACCAACATTCTAGTGATTTCCCCTCCAAGCAAGAGATGCTATAACAGTTTCACAGGACCTCTGGGATATTAACTAGCACTATATTCAACATGGCAACCTCCCTATTCGATAAATCATACTGATCATGAGGGAACATATGGATCTCCAATGCACCCACCTTTGATCCCAAAATTGCATCTATGGTGTACGTGGACCTGGCACTAGGTGTACATCAGCCCAAGCCAAAGCTTTACCTTGTAATGTTATGGCCCATCCCCACCATATGCCTTTATACAAAGTAGCATCACCCCTCGATCTCACTCGACCCTTCCACCTCATCAAAGAGCTACAAGTTTTCCATGCCATTATAGTCACGGCTACTAAATATGAACCCAAAATCTTTACAGGACCAGAGCTTGTCATACCATGGCATATCCAACCCCTTTCCCCTTGGCCTTCTCTAGAAACCATTACGCAAGGTTCATTGCACTCAAACATATGGGGCAACCAATTACCTATCAAACCTAATAAATGCAATTGGGAGAGTCAGAGAGAGAGGAGTGCACAAGAGATAGCTAGCTATACACTAACTTGTATTCCAAGGAAAATTGGAATATATACATGGATCCCTTAGGGTTAGGGTTAGGGCTAGGGTTTATATATCCCATAACCCTGTGGTGCAATTTACACTAGTCTCAACACCCCCTCTTAAATTGCACTACATAAGAAGAGGGTGCTTTACAAAACACAGTTTTTGGATTCTCTAAATGTTGCATGATGGCAATAGAGATATAGATAAAACAAGATGCATAAGAGTGCAAAAAGGGCACTGTGAGAAAAAGTATGTACAAAGGTGTACAACATAATCTTCACTTCCCCATTTTAAGTTGCAGTTGGTGAAGACCAAGCTGATATCAAAAGTGGGAAAACTTGTCAAGGGAAAGTGGCTTGGTGAAGATATTTGTGACTTGTTCTTGGGTCAAACAATGTACCAAATTAATCTCTTCACTGAGAACATTCTCATGGAGAGCTCACGGATGAATTGATAAGCACTTTAATGTGTTTTGTTCTGGCATGAAACACTAGGTTCTTTGTGTGGGAGAGGAGAGCACACACAAAGTGATAGGAGACACCAAAAGTGGTGGAGCAAAAGCTACTCCAGCTTATTCCTCTATCATATATATATATGAGTATACATGGGCATTGTACAAGTGGGTGGGCACACTGCCCTTTACCTCAACAACCTCCCACTTAAAGGCAGTGTGCCTTTAAGGGAATATAGTACACATACAATACAATCAGCCATAGGCTGAAAAACAAGATGACCAGACCATCATCCTATGCCCATCGGCACTTTACAATGTGCAAAGTGCATAGAGGATAAGCTGCTAGCAAACATCAGGTTTGCAAGATAGAAAATGACAAGCTGTAGATGCCTGTCAACCAAGATCTCATGCCAGATCGCACTGGGAGAGTGAACTCTCACTACCACGTGCTCCTGTGCTAAGTCCATAGCACCTGAACTATCAATGTGTAAAGAAAATGTCTTTGTATCACCTGTGACCATAAGCACATGCCCTACAATAGACCTCTGCTGGTCTACCCAACCTGCATCACCTGCATGCTGCTCCTGGAAGCATAAGGACATGATGTCCTCAACCGCTTCCCTACTGCCAAAATCTACCATAATCATGCTACCAACTCCCATTGCAACGGAAGCAAGAACCGGAAGTGTAGCCCCAATGGCAAACATGTGAGAACCAAGTCTCAACACAGTCATGGATGCATGGAGTACTATGGCTGCCATATCAACCATAATTTGCTGCTCAACTGATCTGTGATCGTCAAACCTGCAATGTTTCAAGTATGGAGCCAATATAGGCAATGGAGTACTCAGTAACTTCCCCCTCTCCATACTGAAACAACCAAGTATCTGACAAACATCATCAAGACCATGCAGCTCCCACTGCAAAGCATCCCTGTCCATAAGGAACCATATGGCAAGTAACCTCAGAAGGATAGCAACCTCCTGAATACTAAGACCATAACCTGTCTCACTGCGCATCACATCCTGAGCTCTCATAACGGTATCAAACCTATGAAGCCAAGCTCGAGGGGATTGCTTCTGGCCATGAAGGCACTTACGAAGCAAACATATCAATGATTCCTTCCCATGCGCAATATGACCCGAGTCAATAACTGTAGAAACCACATCTGTCCTGGCATAACCAGCCAATGGATCATACCGGGCATCATTAGCCAAGGTATCCTCCTCACCATGCATAGCCTCATCCTCATCTGCAAGAGGCACTCTGCATCCTGGGAGTAAACTGTAACTGTCCATAGAAGATGCATCAACAATCTCCATAGGAGTAAAAACCTGTGGAATACTCGAGACATCTGACTGTCTCTGACCAAAATCAGGAAGTAATCATGGCTGTCCCAACTTTATAACCTGCTCACCGTGGGAAAAACCTCCCACTTGCCATATGTGAAAAAGTGATTTGCCAAAATGCCAATAATGCCCTTGGACTGAAGTGAGATCCCAATCACTTTCTGTAATTTACTGTGAGTTCCCAATTCACTGTTGTGCAAGAGAAATCCCTACAACAATACCTCACAGCCACTTTGGGCAAAATAACACGCTGTCCCTGTTTTTGAACAGCGATATCTTTTCACTGAAAGACCGGATGCCAAAGCTGTAAACAGCAAAGTTGTAGCTGGTAGAAAGATCTACAACTTATCAGTTGACCTCAAGAGCCAAATCCTTGTGGATTCTCAGATATTCTCACCTGAAAAACAGCTTCCTGCACATTGGTCACAAATAGACAGTAGACTGCAACTTTTTGTGGTTTTGCAGAGGCTGTAACTCCTGCAGCTTATACCGGATCAACTTGCTTCCAAAAGCAAAGTTGTAGTATATTCTGTGAACTACAACTTTCCAGTTCGGCACATAGTGCAATTCCACCACGAGGAAAGAGATATTCAGTCCTGAAAATGACTATTTTGTCATAAAAACAGCAACAGGAGCTTCCTTGAATATTTGCTGCCCTTTACAGCACTCATCTGCTCCGGCAAAAATAGCCCCAAAAAATGGTCAAAATACATCCAGCAGATCACCCCGTATGTCAACTGCAACACCAGCAAAATGGCAAGTACAATGCCCAACCAAATCAGCCCCGAGGATGCTCACAGATCAGCAATAAAATAGCCCAAAAGCACTGGCAAAACAGCCCCGAAATGTGCTCCAAATGATGCTAATCTGACAGGATCTCAATACATCACCGTACCACCGTATGTATCCAACATAGGCAAACAACCATACATCTAACGAACTGTCAATGCATCTCAACCAGGCATGTACCGCTGTCAAAGCATGTGTCAATGCCACTGCCAAAGTGATGTACAGATCGAAAGCTCCTTGTGCAAGACTGCAAAATGGCATATGACCAGTCCCACAAAGTGCCCAAGCAACAGCCTCAAATCAGCATGTCCTCAGCTCCAAGAGCACAAATGCAATCACTGGCAATCCCCCAAGCATTCAACTGCATCCAACATGCAATCCAGAGGCTCCCCAACAGCTCCCAGATGAGCTAGAGACAATGGCAAAGAACTATGCCGAGAGTGGAACTTGCAAGTGCCAAGAATGGCTATGGCTGAGTGTTTCTCATTCTAAAATAGTTCGCGAGAGAAAGACTAGGTCCTTTGTATCTTTGAGAGAGAGAAACTACTCGATGCCTCATACATCTCCAAAGACTGAGGCAGCTCCAGCTTCATCAATGTGAAGCCTCCACAGAAATACATGCTCCAAGCACCCTCTCGGCCCAGCCACGTTCAAGACGGTGACTCAATAGAGCAAACAGCTCTACAATGGCTCCTCGGCATCGTCAACTCTTCTATCCATGTAGCTTGCATCGTCCAACGCCATCTCATTTTTGGCACCCTGAAAGCAACCATGACTCACAATCGCTACGAATGGGCTCACAAGCCAAGCGAAGTCCCATGATCCAAGTAGCTCATTGAGCACAAGCCTCCTCCATCCGATGACTCCTTCAACGGCCTTCCTACAGTTGCAGGCTAGCGAATGATGATCCAAACAAAACAAGCAATAAGAGTGCCTCTCTAAGTCACAACACAATAGCCAGGCTCCCAGCCACTGAGACACTTCAGCGCCTCAAACGTCAAACAAGCGCCCATGCGACTCAGTCGATCTCAAGGCATGTTTGCAGTAGCAAACATGCCTAGAGTAGCAACCAAGGCTTCAGCTTCTCCAACGAGCTGCAAGAAAGCAGCCGCCACGACGGTTCCTAAGCCGGCCTCTATGCAACAGTAGCTCCATTGATGGAACTACAACGAGCACCTAACGCAAGACTCCCCGGCTCAACCCACAGTGCACCTTCAATGCCTTCATAGCATCTTCAATGTCAATGCTTCTCTACCATGACGAACGAGCTCCATGAGCTCCACCATCGCCATAGCCACCACTCGTCGCCAACAAATAGCTCCTTCCATGCCCGTGCTCTACGGCCATCAGCCTCCCGACAGCTCCATTGCTAAGCTCAGAGAGCTCCTCGTAGATCAAACGCCATGGGCTCTGATACCAGTTGTGGGAGAGGAGAGCACACAACGGCCAGCCACTTGCTGCAAAGGATGCATCAACAGCCAACGATAGGCTCCCATGAGACAACGTCAAGACTAACGGACAGCGGTCTCCTTCCAACGCTAGGTTGCTAGAGCACTGGAGCGTTGGAAGATAACCCAAAGTGATTCTTGCAGCTGAGCAAACAGATTTGGATAATGTCTACCCAAAATCTCTCCGTGAATGAGAGAATCAAGCTCTCCAAAGCTCCTGGTAGATCTCTCGAAGCAGTGCCCGCCGTTCTCCTCTCACCGAGCTCCTCGTAGATCGAACGCCATGGGCTCTGATACCAGTTGTGGGAGAGGAAAGCACACACAAAGGGATAAGAGACACCAAAAGTGGTGGAGCAAAAGCTACTCCAGCTTATTCCTCTATCATATATATATATGAGTATACATGGGCATTGTACAAGTGGGTGGGCACACTGCCCTTTACCCCAACACTTTGCCAATTGGATGCTATCATATTATCTTAATAGAGCATGGTAGGGTCTGTAGAAAGTATTTCAATCTCTAAAAGAAGCCTTCTAAATCAAATTGCTTCAAATGTTGCATTGGTGGATCCTCTTGTTAACATCCACAGAGTACAGTCGTCAAATGAATGCTAATCAGTGATTAGAGGTGATTAGGCTTCATAATTTACTTCAACGGTTACAGCCATGGAAGGAGTACAATACAAGCTCAGGGAGTTGAGCCCAAAATACCCCAACAATCAAAGATTGCAGACAACGGGCACAGGGGAGTCAAGCTGCAAGTAGCCAAAGATCGGCCTTGCCACGGTTTGAGCCCCAAATAGCTTCGGGCTTGGAGGGGCGAGGCTAACACAAGTAGTATTTGGGAGCCAGTTAGGAGCACCTCCTAATGCCAGGCTTGTCCCAAGCACTCTTATATGTTTAACACAAGTGCTTCTTTCGCTAGTAGGGAGAGATGGAAAGGATAACAATATGCCTTGGCACCCTACGGCCCAAGAGCATTTCAATGTAAAGAAAGGGAGAGTGCTAAAAGGAAAAGAGTTGGCCCTCCCTTCAAAAGGTGACTTGTATAAAAGCCCAAATGGTTGAATTTGGTCTTCATTGTTGTATGCACAAGTTTGGAATACAAGCTCCCTCTTCTCTTCCAAGAGTGTATTTGGGTGTTATCTTGTCTCCTTTGTAGTGCCTTTGTGTTTGCCACTCCATCCCTCTTCACTCTCTCTTCCCCTTCTCCTTCTCCCTCCCTTCGCCCCTCTCTTCTTCCCTCCCACCTTTCCCTCTTTCTCTCATGGAAACACATTGTGACAATCCGCCGAAAGCCGTTTGCATGACACAAGTGGATGGCTCATGCTTGCATTGCTCCCACAAGGAAGTAGCTTGGAGTGGAGGCTCCAACAACATCCCTTCAACATCCCCAAGACACGTGAGTCACTGCCGCTGAGACTACACATTTTGGTGCCTCTGCCATGGAATGGAGGTATGATTTTGCACTGCACTTGCTTCCTTTTGTAATCTACCCATTGCACAAGGCTTCAAGCTTAACTTGGGGCTTTGATAGTGGAGTTGTAAGAGAGGAAAGAGTGAAGAAGTGTGAATTTGGACAAAAAAGTGAGGAAAATTGTTATTTTCTATTGGAAAGCCAATTTGGATCATTTGAAGCTTGTTTTTTAGTGTTTTGAGTTGGTAGGAAGATAGTTTGAAAGATGTTTACGGAGTTTATGATGTTAAAAATTACAAAAAACAACCAAGAATGATGAATCATGCTGAAATTTGAAGTTGTTTTGTGTGTTAACACTCACCTCTCAAGAAATCTTGCATTTTGACACTCAAATGTTTTCTTTCAAGTTTTTTTCATTGAGTAGGTAGACTAGGTAGAATGGCATCTCCCTAGCATAGAAAAACCTGAACAGAAACTCCAAATTCTTCAAAAATCATCAAAAAATAGTCGGTGACATATCATTTTTCTATCCCCATGGGTCGGTGACTTAGCACTATCCCACGGACCGTCGCCATAGCCGTATCCCACCGGTCAAACTTCATTGACCCATTACCATAGCGATATCCCCACGACGTAACTTCTGACCATGTTTTAGCCCACCACCCTAATTAAATGCATGTCAGAGTTAATTATCCCATCGGTCTGACAGTCATTGACTCATGGCCATAGCGCCTATCTCCACAACTGATGCTATAACATTGTCCCATCGATCAGTGCCTTCGGTTATCCCCATGTCCGTATCTGGTCGATCCATATATTATATCAACCAGCGCAATAAGCTCATCCCTACAATCGTTGCCATCTTGCTATCCCCATGACCGTTGCTATAATTATTTCACCAACCATTATTCTACTGACCCCATTATCCCTCCTACTGTTGTCTTAAGCTCATCCCTATGTCCATTGGGATACCACCTCCATCGTATCCCATCGAGCACATGTCACTACCTATCTCGCCAACTGGAACGTTAGGCACTATCCATTGCTATACTAGTATCATGCCAACCAGTGCGTTTACCTATCCCTACGACCATTGCCATACAGCTATCCCTATGACCATGGGGATACCTCTAGGGTAGTCTAGAATAAAAATTACAAAACCACAGTTCAACCTGAGTGTGGCTTGTTAGAAGTCTCATTCATGCACTTGCGGTCCGAAAGAATTTTGTCCAAGGATCCTGAGCTTGAAGACAGTGCTTCAAGCTATGCTTAACCCACCTTTTGCCCTAGCTGGAGATCAGCCCCGATCCAAAATCTTGATTCCTAGCTCCCAATCCTTGATAGGACCCCAATAGGAGGATCTATCTAGCTTCGATGAGACGAAGAGCTTGGATGAGGTAATGCAAGAGCCCTCAGGCCCAAGGGCTTCCGAAACCCCCTTCACTAGTGTGGCCTCTCCCAACTCTCTTGCACCCTTCTCTAGCATCTAGGTTAAGAGGTACATTCTCTAACATGTTCAGACGTTTAGGCCAAATAGAGTTGGCAGACATGGAGAATGCCTTCACCGACATGTTAGTGGGAAGGGTGGGTCAACAACAACCAGATCTCGAAACACAGACAGGGACTGAAACCACCTTTGTGGACCCGGGTCCCCCTCCTCCTTTGCAAGGCACCCTCAATGGGAATGCATGGATGATGAAGACCCATGGATGAGGGACTTCCGAGGACAAGACACTAGCCTAGGAGATGCAAGAGGCTCTCAAGGAGGGGTGTCTTATGAACCCCCAACCATCCATGTGCCATCGACTTTTGTCAACTATGTGGCTCCACAAGTTCCACCCTATCGCCCATTGCATGGAGCCATTATGCCCATGCCCCATGACCCACCCTAGCCTAGCCATTTCCATCCATACCTATTGCTCCAATGAATGTAGGCCTTGGCACATCTGTTCCAATGCCAGTACCAGCAACTCAATGGATTCCACCACTAGGGCCAGGCTTAAGGCCACCCCTATGTCCCGTTAGGCCCACAATGGCACCGCCTTTGCCAACTACCCAAATAGTGCTAATTGATGAGGCAATGTGCATCCTGGTTAATGCCCTAGGAAGGGGGTCCATACTACCTCCACCTGTCCCAGTGTTTCTTGTAGGGATCACGAAAACCTTAGAGAGCTGACCCATAGCCATCTCCAAGTTAATGACAAAATTCCTTGTTGAAGGAGACACAATCTCCCACGTGGAGCACTTTGAGCAGATATGTGAAGCCTTTGAGGCCCTCGAGGATCTAGAAATGGCTAAGGACTGAAAAGCAGGCCAATGGAATAGGGCTCTCACCTCGAAAGAAAAAGTCAATTGGGAGATGCTAAGAAAAAGCCTTCATTGTGGGGTTTCTTCCCCAGTGGACATAAATTGAGCCCAATTAACCAGTTATATGAGGTAAAGTAGAACGACAAGGAGTCCCTTTGGGATTGCATAGCTAGAATCAAGCACTTCAATTCCCATTGCAAACCATACGAGCAGATGAGCGATGAATGATTATTGCCCCGCTTTCTCATCAGATTGGAAGACCCAAAGCTGCACGACCATCTGATGGTTATGAATCCTACCTCCTTCAATCTATGCAGCAAGGTGGCTATCTATATAAGTGACAATATGATGGACAAGGCTAATTCGAATAAAACCCCAGTCCCATCAAAAGTAGTCAAGTCTTCCAGTGTGGAGATGATCAAGAAGGAGACTAACAAGCCCAAGGGCTTGGATACGAGTGAGCTGGCCTCAAATTTGTTGAATCACCTAGGCCAATAGTGGAGGTCAAGAATGGCGGACTCTTGGAAGTCCTTACTAGCATTCACATCAAAGTCTTCATATTCACGTACCCCATCAAGTTCGTAGTCATGGACTTAACCCAGCAGCCGAGATATGAGGCTATCCTAGGCAAACCCTTCTTACGAATGTCCAGGCTCGTACACAACTGGCATACTGATAACATGTATTTGCGGCATGAGGAACAAATCATCTGAGTGGACTTGCACACCTGCAAGGCCCACCCATTGTTAGGACACCTTTTTGTCCCACCACGGAATCCAACACAACCGTTCGGACCACATCCCTAAAGCTGTTGCAACACTGTGAGAGGGAAGAGGATGAAAAATAGTCCGATGAATTCTGGTATGCACCTCTTCTCGAGCCGGAATTTTCTCAAAACTGGATGCACATCTTAGCCAACATTGATGCTCTAGAGAGAATAGGGTTCTAGATCAAAACCCCTGAGCTCGAGGGAATGAGCCCAGTGGTCCCCCTTAGAATGGTTAATATGCTCAAACCCCGCGAGGTAAGCAAAGGGACAGTAAGGGTCGAATCAGACCTCCACTGGCTAGCATATGTAGGCGCCATGACCACTTGCCATGAGTTCTCTTCCAATTGGGGAGCCAGGGTGAGAAAGATAACCTCCCCAGTTGGCTCTATAAGTGCAATGAAAGAGCCCCCTTTAGGTCCGAAACTCCCTTTATCCAAAAACTCGGATAAGGCCAAAAGGACCACTTCTCCTGCAGAAATAGAGGAGGAGGTTGAAGAGAAGGAAGACCTACGACAAGTACTAGCCCACTACAAGGCCTACATGATCAAGGATTGCAAGATCTTATACCAATAGGCCAAGAGATCTCAAGAAGATGGGTTCTCCCAAGGATATGATGGTCCAGCCCCGCTGATCAAGGAGCTCATATATGCGGGATCAATCTATGAGATTGAGCATACGGACTGGGTGTCACCCATCATGATAGTCCTGAAGAAGAATGGAAAAATTCAAGTATGCATGGACTTAAAAAAAGTTAATGCCGCCACCAGGCGTGACCATTACCCCTTGCCATTCAAGGAACATGTCCTAGAAAGGGTAGCGGAAAGGAAGCCTATAGCTTCCTAGACAGATTCTCTAGATACAACCAAGTGTCCATCACTCCGCAGGATCAACATAAAATAGCCTTCGCAACCAAGTGGGGTGTGTATGTGGCTAGAGTAATGATATTTTGGTTGACCAATGCACTTGCCACCTTCGAACGGATGATGATCATGGTCTTCAATGAGTACCTAAGAGACTTTGTGGAAGTCTTCTTGGATGACATATGCATGGGCTCAACATGGGATGATCACCTGAAATATCTAAGACTCATCCTGGAAAAGTGTTGATTATACCACATATCCCTGAATCATCTTAAGTGCCAATTTTGGGTCAAACATGGTGTAATTCTCGGCCACATAGTATCCCAGAATGGAATCTCCATGGACCACAACAAAATCAAACTCATCTTGGAATTACCACCCCCCACCAATGCAAAGGGAGTCCAATGATTTACTGGCCACATGGGCTACTACAGAAGGTTCATCTTGTTCTATGCAAACATATCTATACAAGTTGCTAGTATCCTTTGAGTGGACCGAAGAATGTGAGAAATTCTTCAAAACCCTCAAACTAGCCCTAGCCACCGCACCAGTGTTGAGAGCACCTGATTGGGATCTAATATTCCACCTCCATATCGATGCTTCCAACTTTGCTATCGAGTGTGTGCTAGCCCAACTAGAGGAGCATAACCTGGACTACCATATGTACTTTGCGAGTCGTCAGCTGAACGAGGCCGAGGTCAACTACATAATAACCGAGAGGGAAGGTCTAGCCATGGTCTATGCAGTCAAGAAGTTCAGGCATTACTTGTTGGCCAACAAGTTTGTCTTCTTCGTAGACCACTAAGCATTGTTATACTTGGTCAACAAGCCATGCATGATAGGAGGCATCACTAGATGGATGCTAATCCTCTTGGATTTTGACTTCACAATCGTTGCACGTAAGGGGAAGACCATGTCCTAGCTGACCACCTATCGAGATTTCCAAACTACCTGCGAAGCCCTGAAGATGGGAGTCAAAGATGACCTCCTCTATGCTTCCCTCTTTCTCATCGACATGATACCTGAATGGGCAGCCAAGATCGGTTGCTACCTGGCCAACAGCCTACCCCTGCCAAGCTCTCAAGAAAGCTAGAGCCCACAAACTCATTAAGGACGCAGTGTCGTATCAGCTAATTGCAAGCCAATTATACCATATGGGCAGGCATCATGCGAAGATGTATGTGTGAGCACGAATACATTGAGGTGCTCAAAGAAGCCCCACTGGAATTAAAGGATGGCATTTTGCCACTGATATTACAACATGTAAGGTGCTCCAAGTTGGCCTTTGGTGGTCGACTCTCTTTGGATACATAGCTGAATTCATGAAGTGATGCAACCCTTGCCAACATGTGCAAATCCCACATAAGCTGGGCATGATTCCCTTAACCGAAATCTTAACTGATCAGCCCTTTGAGAAATGGGGCATCAATTTTATTGGACCCATAACTCTAGCACAGCTAAAGGAGCCGGGGCCAGATACATCATCTTGGCCACAGATTACTTCACCAAGTGGATAGAAGGGAGAGCTACCGTGAAGTCAGATGCAAAATCCATCCCCAAATTCTTATATTAACAAGTTGTCACACGGTTTGGATGTCCCCTAGAGCTTGTTTGCGAGACGATCAAGGGACTCATTTCCTCAATGAATCCTGACTAGTGAATTCATGATCATACCTAGGAAGTCAACGCCATACTATCCTCAAGAAAATGGCTTGGATGAGAGCTCCAATAAAACTTGATGTAAGGTCATAACTTGCACAGTAGAGGCCAATCATACCGACTAGGAGCATCAGCTCATTGGCAGCCTTATGGGCCTATAGAACATCCTACAAGGTGGCCATGCACTACACCCCCTTTAGCCTAGCCTTCAAGGTGGAGGCGGTAATTCCAATGGAGTATGTAGGCTTAGCCTCCCTCTTACCGTCAAAGAGAGGCTCACGAATAATGCCTTAGCAGAATGATTAGTTGACCTTGAAAAGTTAGAAGAGACAAGGTTGCATGCAGCCTACTGCCTCTGGGTGGAGAAGGCCCGATCCAAAAAGTGGTTCGACCGCAACCTCAAGAACACACCTTGTAGAGGGTGATTTGGCACTCCTCTATAGCATATGCAATACCAAGTGCAAGCTCAAGTACCGAGGTATGGGTCCCTACTGCATGGTTGAGATCACTCCACAAGGGGTGTGCCGAATAGCCACTCTTGATGGAATAGAAATGGACAGCTACCTTAATGGGAGCAAATTAAAGAGATACTACAGACCACTCACATTGCCTACCCTTCAAGCCATCCATAGAGTAAAAGAACTCAATGCTAAGGTAGCCAGGATGAAACATCAGGCCATCGAAGAAGCCAAAGCACGTAATGCTAAGCTCAGACATTGTAAGCAAATGGCACTTCTTAAGGCAACACTTGAACAGCCAGGACTATTAGATGAACTAATGATAGAACCAGATAGGATGCATGTTCAACTACATGCACGTATCAGAGCACTCGTGGATCTGGGAGCGAGCCACACTTTCATCTCCCAGGAGGTATGGGAAAAGCTACAGGTACCCCTAAACCTCAGTGTCACAGTTATCAATGACCAACTCATAAGTACCTTGGATTTTGTGAACTTAACTCTAGCAGTTGTCCACCAAGTAGTAGAAATACGCTTTTATGTTCTTCTCATAGAAGCAACTGGCAAACAGATCATATCGGGAAGGACTTGGTGTTACACCATGAACTATCAAATCGACTGGCAAGCCCATACAACTTCCCTTATGAATGGTGGTAGAATTGCGGCAATCCTGTTGTGTGAACCAAGTCCTCGAACCAAGTCCTCCTCCTTCAACTGCACCCTCGCTGGCCCAAGACAAAGAAGTTCGACGAGAGGGTAGACCTAAAGCTCCATCCACCTCCACCCCTCCAAACACCAATCCCCCAAAAAGAGTCCGGCCTTAGAATAGCATTAGAGCAAAAGGTGCAGGAAGAGGCATAGCACGTCAGGACTTAGGAGAACTACGAATGCTAGATCCAAACATTATAGGATCTCTTAGTGCAGGAATGGGCTAACGATGTTCCTTCAGGAGAATAATGAGCAACATCATACCCCCGTTTGCTAAGAAGACTCAGGGTTGGAAGATCGTGAGCAACAAGAATTCCAGATGTATAAGGAGGTCTCTGGACAATTAGCCACATACACACTCGCACCACACACTATCCCCCAGACACTCCAAATGCACTTCGATGCACTCCATGCACAAAATCTTATATTCCAACTAGACCTCACAGTCCCACTCCCTCCTAATGCCCTCTAAACAATCCTCTACCATCGCAATCACAATCATTGCCATCCCATTCTCGCCATGGCCTATTTTTCATTAGATCTACAGCCATCTAGTCTCTCTCTTCTTTGCTCCTCTGACCTCCAAACTCTCACCGCCCATCCCATTCTACTCAATTTCCAAGCCTAGTGCCGCATCATCATGGATTCCACTAGTTATCCAATGGACAACGATGTGATGCAATTAGCAAAGCCTGAGGAACTCAGCCCGTGGGTCTGTACCCTCGAAAGTCTGCAAGCTGACATTAATTAGATATAGACATATGGTCGAGTCTCCACAATACAATCTCAAGGGCATATTGCAGTATACTAGTCCACCACCTATAACCCCCTCGGCATTATAATCCTCTTTAACTGGGTGCTACAAGCTCTCCAACACTCACTTGATTCCTTGGTGAGAAATTTTGAAACAATACATGTACCATATCTCGAGGAAATAGCCAAGGAGGAAGGCCAAGAAGCCATCTCAATATTTAATTCTACTGCCCCCTTGCCAAATGCCCATTGAAGATGATGAGGTTCCGTAATCTCCTCCCTACGTGAAAATGTACAGTGGTACCGTGACTTACAGTTGTTCAAGAACTACCAGATAGTGCACTTATGCACCATTGGAAGTGCCCAACTCGAGGACTCCATCTCCATCTCTATGAAATCTTGGAGATGCGCCCCCTCATGCAATTCATCACCCACTCTTTTGATGATAGGCAACGTGCACATCCAAAGCGTATAAGAGGAGGATACCACCTTATCCCCGATGCTCCAGTCCCATGGACCGATGCCGATGCCTCTATAGCCTTGCTGGTGCACTCCCTTCCTCAAAATGGAGCAGTTTTGGTGGTACTACCACAGTGCCCACATCGATTGTTGGATCCACCTGTTGTAGATGCCAATGGAGCGACGATGAACTTGGGCAAAATTTTGAGAGCTCTAGCAACAGGGCCCTAATATGTTGTACAATTTTCAGAAGTACAACTTTCCCAAAGAGATGACTCGGGAGGGATTTCCACCTCCAGTCATTCAACAACACGTATGGCTCGGTACCCAATCCTGTCCTAGTAGCAGCGGTCCACTTCAACTGCCTCCTCCTCTTACTCCTCCATGACCTCCCTGCCCACATTTGCCCCATCGATGTTGCCTCCACAAACAAACCAATCAGATTGTCTTCAACCTTGACATCAGTCCTACGCAGTTTTAGGACCTCGGCCTCTACCTCTGCGTCCGCAATCTCCATGGCCACCACATCAACATGTATGATAATATGCATGCCACCCACTTTTGGAAGTATCGCGCATACCTAACTCAGTTCACTCTGTGCCAGCTGGACTGCTACGCAGTCCTCCAGACAATCCAACTTCTCTATCACCATATCATATTGCCTTTGTCTTTGGCATTGCTTCTTAATCTTCTTGAGCAACACAACTGTGGACATAATTGACTGACACAGTTGACTCCTAGAAGGCAACATTGCCCCTCTAATGTCACCCTTGGCAACACCTTTTTAATCATATGGATAAGGGGAGCAATACAAATAGCAAAATACAATGGTGCTAAAGGGAACCCCTGCCTAACTGACCTTCAAAGCTCAAAACTTCCCATCACTCCACCATTTAGACTGAGAATTGCCGCTGCATTCTTAAACAATTTTTCCAACCATCCTACAAAAGCCATTGCCAAATCCCATCTTGCTTATAACTGCTTGGATATAATCTCACCTAGTTTTGTCATGTGCTTGATTGAAGCAAACCCAACAACACACATATTTGCCACATCATAATCAAGAGATGCAAACATATTCATGATATTCTCAAAAATATTTATCTCCTTTACAAACCCATTCTATTCCTTGTTAGCACAAATCTCCCTGATTCAAGGCCAGGGCTTTTGCCATAATTTTGTATGAGGTATTCAACATGGTAATAGGCCTCCAATATCTAAATTTCAATCTATTCAGTCTCTTTGGCAAGAGTTTATCAGCCCACATTAACATCCTTTGAAAGAGCGATACCTAGAAGCATGGGATGGAAACAAGTCATCTATTGATACATTGTCATAAAAACAAAAAAATCGACGCTCAACTATTTGATTTAATCATAGAAAGTATAGTATTCATAAAATTATGTTTGGCTATTTCTTGAAATTTTGGTTTGAAAGATAGCTTAATCATCATGAAATTTTGGGTTTGAAAGGTAGCTTAATCATAGCATTACTCATAGCAAGTGTTTGGCTAATTATAGAAAATATTGTATTCATAGAAAGTTTTGGCTAATCATAGAAAAAATAGTATTCATAGCAAATATTTGGTTAACTATAGAAAATATAGTATTCATAGAAAATATTTGGTTACTCATAGTGAGTATTTGGTTATTTTTTGTTTTGAAAGATAGCTTTAAAAATTGTAGAAGCACATTATTCATCAATTTTTAGGCCTTTTCTTTGAACCAAATCTAAAATTGGGCTTTCCACAAGTTTGAAAATGTCAAATTGTGTTTTATACATACATACATACATATATACATAAATAAATAAATATAAATATAAATATATTTATATTTTTTCATTGCTATCATGACCTTTTGCATGTTTGTTTATCTCAAAGAGGAACTGACAAGGTACGTGAAACAAGATGGAACCTTTTCATAGAGGATGTCATCTATTGTCCCTTTTTTAAGGTGTCCAACATTTTTTTTCTAGAAATGATACATAATTATGTCTACTTATTTGACATCAGGAACACCAATTTAGGAATGATACTCAAGAGCACCAAATCTACAAATGATACACTCATTTGTCTACTTCTTCAAGGTCAAGAACACCGACTGCTTCAAGGCGTGCATAGCTCTAAACCACTTTGATCAAAACCTCTACCTCAAGTAGTAGAGGTTTAAGATGTTCTTTAAAGTAGAGGAGGCACTAGCCATGTAAAAGTAGAGGAGTATACTTACTCTTGAAGTAATCAAGGATGTTCTTAAAGTAAGTGTTCCACCAATTAAAGCATGTCCACTCCTAGAATATGTTTTTTTAAACACATTCTTCTAAAGTATATGAGGGCATTAGCCACACAAAATGATTTCATAAAGGAGTATCCTTACTCTTGAAGCAATCAAGGATGAGGGGTTGGTCCTTAAAGTAAGTATTCCACCAATTAAAAAATTTCCAATAAAAACTCTTTTCTTGGATATGCGTCCTTCATAGTTAATATCCCTTCCTTGATATTGTGCCTAATCAACTTTAATATTAATCATCAAAGGTTCCTACACAAAAGTAGTTCATAGGCTAGAACAAAGAAAAAACTTGTAACCTGTCAATATCTAGGTCTAGGATTTTGATTTAAGAAGAAATAGGAAAACATGGACTCTAACCACACCAAGTAAGTGAACCTAAAGATCCTTTGTAGATGATTTATTACTTTAATTCATTTCAATCATTAAGTATTTCTAGCTTTATAATTCTTTGAATTGGATTGAAATTAGAAACTATTAACAATAGTGTAAATTGCACTATTCTAGAGAGGACTATAAGGGCATAGGGACAAATCCCTAACCCTAAGGGGTAAAGGTGTATATATTCATCATCATGTTCATAATACAATTAGTGTACAACCATCTATGTTGTGAAATCCTCTCTCCCTATTTTACCAATAACTGGAATCTTCAGGATTTGTCTCTAATAATGCATTCATCTCCATGGAAGATGACTCAATAGTTGTGTTCCATCATTTGAAGGAGATGACCAAGGAAGTGGATGGGATCTTCATGTCAGCAATAGAGATCAATGACTTAAAAACAAAATTAACTGAGACTTCACAGTGTCTTTGGGCAAATATGAAAACCAGGTTTTTGCTCATTGCAAAAAGACCTTTTGAGGCTTTTGCCTCAGCAGCTTATGTGTATGACATTATGGCAATAAAATGGAGAAGATGCAAGCACTAATTAACAGAAGCCAGGGCCAAGAAAAAACCAGTGAGCAATCCACTTTGCTCCATGCATCCCCAACCCAGACTTTTTCAAAGCCAAAGTGCAACTTTTAGCTAAAGCAGCAGCATCCCACAGAGGCTACTACGAAAATGGAAATCCCACTTGATATATCTTCAAAGCCTAGCAATGAGGCTCATGCTGATGAGTAGGCAATGCAAGTATATCATTATCATGTTCATAATACAACTAGTGTATAACCACCTATCTTGTGCACTCCTCTCTCCCCTAATTTCTCAATAATTTGTAGAATTATTATAATCTAGTTTAATAATTTGATCCAAGAATATGATGCTATCATGTGATCTTGCCATGATGGGACAACTTGAAAAAAACATCTATTGTGAATACATGAAAGGATTGGAGAAATAATTCAAATGCCAAAAACATTTCCAGATTGATCTTGTCAAATCAGTTAAACAGTGCCAAGAAACTTTAGGGCAAGATAGTTCCAAACTTTTCAAGCTCAAAGGTATTATATATCAATTGGAATTCTCTAGACTATAGACCAAGAGTGATAAACTCATATAGAATGCATTGAAGGGTCTACATAAATACTGAGTAGTTTATGACCACAATAGTCACAAGAGATATACTACCTACTTTTGATGCCATGTCAAGCATTCTTATGAAAGATTAGGTGCACAGGCCTTCCAATTTATATTCCAAGAGTCATGAGTAGGAATTCTTATGCAATATTAGATGTAGATTCTTTCCACTTTATATTCCAAGAGTCATGAGTAGGCATTCATAGCTAGAGATAGAGGTTCTCACAGAGACCAAGGTAAAAATAAACACAATACCAATAGCAATAGGAACAATCATCAAGCCAAAAATGAGTATCCATATTGACCTAGCAAACATTCTCAGAATCATTAAGCAACACTACCCACACATCAACATGTTCATTTCAATCATAGGGGGATATGAAATCCTAGAAGTAAAGGTAACTCCAATAGATGAGGTTTTTAGTCTAATTCTCTAAAGAGAATTGGGAATTATAATAAAGGTGCTATACAAATACATTGCAAATGAATACTTCAACAAAAATAAAATAAGGATAGTAACAAAAATTAAATACCAAATGCCAGCTTTGCCCATGAAGAACATTTGAATCAGAGCCCAAGACATAGTTCATCATTAAGTGCTTCCTCCTAGAAGTCAAATGTAATAATTCCAAAGAAATTGGATAGTCATGATAGTAGTTAGTGGTTTGATTCCAAAGCAAGATTAATCATAAGGAAGAATTGCATTTGAACAAAAATGCAAGGGAGGAGAAAGTTATGGGTGATAATAGCCACAAAAGATAGTAGTAATCGGTGACATTGCTCTACAGAGTACAAAGGTCACAAAACAAATTGATTGCATCCTCTATACAATATAAACACCATAAGATACCAAGAATTGGTGACATTCCTTGACGTGATTATAAAGGCCATATGGCAAAGAATAGGAAAAGCCTTTTTTGTTCCAACTATGACACCAATCCTATTATCAAATGGTCAAGTGACTAAAGACACATGGAGTTAGTCTTCACCAAGTCTAGTTTCACACTTCAAGAGTTGTAGAATCCAAATAAAGTCATAGAAAAAGGTTGCAAGATTGGAATAATGTTTAAAATTTCTTCATATAAACCTATTCAAAGAGCCTTTATAGCATCTCACATGCCCCAAGCTACTTACATAAGCCATTATGTCACAAGTGATTTGTACATCTCAACTTCAAAATATTGATTTCATTCAAGAAGAAAAACATGGCTCAAGGCATCCACATATTACTTCTAGAAAGATGTTTTAAATCATGCTGCATGGCAACACCATCAACCTTTTCCCAATTCATCGTCTAGTATCATTGATATAATCCAACTCATAAGCATGTAGGGTTATGACTCAGCTCAATCGATTAACAAAAATTGTATTTCATCACCTTTTTTAATGAATATTCTAGGAAGACTTGTGTCTATCTTGTCTAATAAAAATCAAATGCTATCAATTCCTTTAAGGAGTTCAAAGTTTTTATTGAAAAGTAAGCTAGGAAGTACATAAACACATTTGATGAAATAATATCAAATAGATGAATGAAATTATTCTTGTAGTATTACCACATGGCATGAAGAGGCATTTTACATGCATATATACTCTTCAACAGGATGGATTTATAGAAGGGAAGGAAGAGTCATATAAAAAAGATGTAAGATTGATGAGAAAAATATGCCCCACACTTACTGGGATAATGCTTGTGGAACTATTGTATATCTCATGAATAGGATTGCAACAACCATCTTGGAAAAACTTACACCAAAAGAACATTTCACAAGCATAAAGCCTTCTATCAGATATTTGAGAGTCCTTAGCTCCCATGCATATGCACACATTCTAGATGAACTCTATAATAAGCTGGATATGAAATCCAATAATTGTCTCCACTAAATATAGTGAAGAATCAAAGGCATACCAGCTCTTTGATCAGCTACTAAAAGGAAACCCAGTGCTTGTAGAGATCTTGTTATTGATGAGATAGAATCATCTTTTGATGAGCCTACCATAGTTTTGCTAGCATCATATTTTGATTAGCCTATCATAGTTTTGGTAGCATTATCTATGACTCTTTTTATTTATATGATTATCTTAGGTATTTTTCCATCTTATTCAAAAAGTTTTAAGTGCACCATGATAACATAGAGCAAGGCAAAGAAGAAGTCCTAGATATATTTGATACAAAAACCAAAATGGCTATCATTAATATACAAGAGAGTCCCACCTCCAATGTCAGAAGATATACTCATGATTGGAAGAAATCTAAAAGATGAACATACAAAAAGTAATTTTGCATTCATGGCCAAAGTAATGGAATATGAAGAGACAACCTCATGCCAAGAAATTGTGCAAGTTCTAGAATGGTAACAAGTAATGGATGAAGAGTACAAAACCTTATCAAGAAACTCATTCCAAATGCCACACTTTAAAAGTGCTTGATAAACAATGAAGTAGCCTTCCAAGCATCTTGCATGGAATAAAGTGTGTTTGCTTACTAAACCGGTCAATGACTCATATCGTGTTGCTAAGGTGATAATGGAAAACCTATATAGATTTTGTGGCTATATTCTCAAAAATATTTTAGATTGATAAAAAAGCATTATAATGCAAAACCTTGTACTTGTTATACATTACTAAACGTTGACTATGCATGACCAAGAAGCCACATCATTTTGGCTAATGCCAAAATAGACAAAGAAATTGGTGGAGGAGGTAGAGGACATTGTTAAGGACATGAATCCTTTAATACAACAAGGAATCTAATATGTTATGTGGCATAGTACAAAGAACCTGTTAACTTCAAAAGTTAGCACAAATGTGTTGATGTCATGCAAGAAAAACATAATGGAATTCTAAAAAATGATGCTTGGAAGTTGGTCCAATCACAAAGGGAAAGAAAGCCATTAGCTACAAATGGGTCTAAGACATCAATCACAAGGATGACACAATTAAAGTCAAATATCAAGAAAGAATATAATCTATGTCAAATGTCTTTGGCCTAAAGATTCAAACATACCAATAGATATGTAAACAAAGACCATGCAAAACCTTGTTGATCTAGTACTCCTTGTTTGCTACCTATAACTATTTGGCCCATTGTATGAAGCAATTAGCATAGTCTCCATGGACCTTTGTCTCAACTCTAAGAATGCGGCATGAAGATAATCCTTGTATATGGTGAAGAATTTTTATATCCTTAATGAACTTTTCATAATCATAGTTGGCTACATCCACCCTTGCATTATAGTAATACATGTCTCACTTGTGCCACCAAGTGGCAACCTCTCCATGAAGCAATTGATGACATCTTCTATCAAGATCATGGATACACTTCTTGTTGTCTTGTGTTTATAAGTCAATAAGTAACTCTAAAGTGAAGTCTATTGTCTTGTGTCTATAAGGAAAAATGTATCTCTCAACTGAGTTCTCAAACTAGCTTAATGTTATTGCTCTAACCACACCTAAACTATACTAACTAAATTGCAATTCATCGATAAATATTGACCATAGGTTAGGATTAATGCAAAATAAGTACTAGAATGTGACATATTAACTATTAACGGTCCTTAATTTATTGATATGGTAAGGTATAATAGACTATAGTATATGTTATATGAGAATCATAATGTGCAACAAAGAATATTGCAATGAAGTGCCACAATAAGAACCAGAGTATGGACAATAGATGAGAATGGTGAAGTGCAGCAAAGAATGTAACAATGAAGTGCCATAATGGGCACCAGATGATGGCCATGAGGTGATGTTTAGTCAAATGCCATTATGTGAACCTAATGAATCATGATGGGTATAGCCTCTATCAAGAAGGCTATAGCCAATATATGCTAATAGTTATTTTGTCCATACCTTGAAGGGGGCTCATACACACTCTTGTATATTCCTTAAGTAGATAAAAGTAAGACAAGATCAATGTAAAAGATTGATTGAGGCCATTCAAAGGCACAATCCACAATGGGATATGCAATGCCAATAAGAAATCCATAGTTTAAGATAGGCCATGTAATGGCCATACCCTAGAGAATGGCATGTGATGGCCATAGCAGCTTAAGTGAGGTCAAGGAAGTGACATGTAGATATATAGTTAATGAAGGCTATTTAGCCAAACATTTGCCAAGGTCTGAGAAGAGAAGCATCTACTAATGCTTTACTAATTATATGTCAAGTCTTCGGTAGAATTAAAAGCCTAGCTTGTGATTCAACACACTTTTAAGAAATGGGAGCCATTGATTACATGTGAATGAATAATCAAGGGAAATTTATCTTTAAATATGTTAGCACTCGAGTTAACAAGCTTGGGATTCAGTAAAACTTGGGGTGATAGAAAAACACCATCATCACAATAAAAGCCATTAGATTATGAATTGATCACTCGTTCCTTTGATTGAGGGAAACTAGGTCATGGGAAGTAGGTTCCTCTAGTTCATTTATTCATTTATAGTGGAACTAAGATCACCTTGTTTGGTTACATGGTAGCCAAGTTAATATAGTGCGATTGGATGGGGATTCAACATTTCTACATTAAATATTACATCGTAACAAAAATTATCCAATTAGATAACATCATAACTAGACTCATATAGTTTAGTTGGATGTTTAACCAAATATATCTAGCTCAATTACCCCAAAACTATGGTCCACCAAGAACATGGTTTTACAAAACCATGGTTTTACAAAACCATGTTCCCAAAATCATGTGCCCAAAAATTGTGGGCCACAAATAGTGGGATTCCAATTAGTGGGTAACTAGGGCCAACTAAGTTGGACTTCAACCTAGAAACTTGTATGAAGGGGATATATCCTTGCTTGGCCACCACTCAACTAGTATGATTGGATCTAGATGATGTCAAAAGCTATACAATAACATAATTTCACCTCCATAGCCCTTTGGCCTCGCATGAAAATTGCATATTGACTACCTGCAAGTTACAAGGATGGCTATAGTGATAATATGTACAAGAAGGATTGTATGATCGATATGATATCGCATAATATGTTGCATTGAATTTAATAAAAAATGAGTCTTTTGGAAAAGGAAATTTAAAAGTATTGAAGTTCAAAACAAACAAGCCAAAAAATAAAGCCAACTTTCAAAAAATTTATCTCATTTGTCAAACTTATCATCATGGCTCCGACTCACAAACACCATCATCATTGTGGTTTGGAATGATAATAAGCTCTTTATCATCCTCCTCTTACTCATTGTCCTCATTGGTTGTGTCTCCTTATACATCTTGCTCCTTCATTGTTTTCATTAATGATGGAAGCTTTTTGCAAGGGGCGGAATTGGGAAGAATATATACATCCATTTTGGAGTTTACTACTCATATCCCACATCTCCCAAAATGACTTCATTCCCAAACTCCTCTCCAAGAATCCATCTCCTCTTTTGGCTCTCTACCTATTTATTCATTCTATTATCCCTCCTCTTATTCCTTGGCTTCCACTCTTTCTCCATTACTAAATGATTGCACTTACAATTTAATCATCATTACAAGATGATGCCTACTTGACTTCATAGCCATCTGAAGCCATCTATATTCATCTTTTGGTCCAAGTAAGAAGTTTAATTTTGTCAAGCCTTTCTTTGTACTTTGATTTGCCATAATTTCAAAGATGATGCATAATTTAGTTATATTTATACCATTGTTTCATATTTATGCAAAGGGGAATTCCAGGTTTCTAAAAATCATGAAAACATATGCATTGCTTGTTTTTCAAATTTATTGTTTGAATTCTTAAGCAAGGTTTGGACCCATACATTCCTTTTTATGAGACTTAACCATATTAGTTTCTTATGCGGTTGCAAAAACATCTTTACACAAACAATGAGGTAAAGTCATAATAAAAATTATGCTCACTTTAAGGACAAAATCCAAGGTTTGGAGCCAAGGCTAGAGAACCTTAAAAGTGGTCATTTGGCCAAATTCTAAGGAGGTTTAGGAAAGTATCTCATGTTTTTCATCGTTTAATTCCAAAAACTCCCAATTTGAATCCAAAATTTGAGGGCAAATTTGTAGCACCAAAGCCCAGGCTACACTCTGTAAAAGTGGTCATTTGGCTACTTTAGTGAAAGTGGTCAAAAGACCACTTTTTAGGAAGTCTAGGCTAGCTACATACCTCCCATCGAGACCTTCTTTTATTAGCAATTTTTGAGGGGGTTTGGAGAAAAGGAGTTGTTTTTCTCTTGTTGATTCATTAAAGTACCAGATTTAGGTCAAAATGCACAAAAACATTTACAACATATATCCTGATTGGGAGCTCAGTCTAGATCCCTTGAAATATGGTCAAACGACCACTTTTACTAAGTTTTTTAAAATGCTAAGTGAAATTTGACATTTGATCACCTTTTAGGGTGGTCTAGCCCCTGTATAGCTGACAAGCATACTCATGCTTAGATTTTGGCAAATTCCAAAAAAATCTAGACCCATAACATGAAACACAAAGACATGAAGGAAAAAATTTTGTGACATAGCATTGGCTAGGACCCTGTAAATGTGGAAAATTGGCAGCTTTCACTAAGCATTTTAAAATAATGAGTGAAAGTTTTTAAGGATTATACCCTCGGCTCCATACCTGCAAACCATCCCTAATTTTATTGCCAAATTTTAAGGTGTTTTGTTTGCTAAAAATTTTGTGTTCATGATTCTTAAAAGCACAAGATTGTTGTCCAAATATACCAAAAGTCTTATTCAAATTTTTTGGAGACAGGAGCTAGATTAGGACCCCTGAAAAAAGGTGATTTGGCAACTTTGACTTAGCATTCTAGAACTCTTAGCAAAAGTGGCCAAATGACCACTTTGCACAAGGAGATTAGGGTTTAGCAAGATGACATGACTATTCATCCTAATTTTATGCAATATTCATAGTAGATGTTTTTAGAAAAAGGAGAGTTTGAGCCCAAAATTTGTTTGTTTCATCACGTAAAATTGTTGACCCATGTCAAGAAATACCAAAATCTAAATGCAAATTTGCTGCAATGTAGCCTAGGCTCGAGCCCCTAAAAAGTGGCCGTTTGGCCACTTTAACTACCTAAGAATTTTAAAATGCTAAGTAAAAGTGGCCAAAACACCACTTTTTAGGGGGTTTAAGGTTCGCAACTAACTTCCCAAATTCATAGGTGGATTTAGGAAAAAGAGATCTTGAGTCCAAATTTTATTTGTTTCATTTTAAAAATCATTGACCCATGTCATGAAATATCAAATTCAAGTCAAATTCAAATGCAAATCTGTTGCACTAGAGCCTAGGCTAAACCCCCTGAAAGTGGTCCTTTGGCAAGCATTTTAAAATGCTTAGTTGATGTGGCCAAATGACCACTTTTACAAGTGTCTATCACTTGTATAACTGACTTGCATATTCATCCTATTTTTTTGCTAAATTCATAGGTTGTTTTGCAAAAGAAAAAAAAGATCGTAAGAAGAAAAACATGTTTCATTCCAAAAAGTCCTTGGCTACTCATGACATTGAAAACCCAAATTTGAAGGTCAATTACCACTAACATAGCCCAGGCCAAACCCCTCAAAAGTGGTCAAATAGCTGACGACCAGCACAATGTTGCTAAAGTGATCTTCTTTGAGGCATTCAAATATGCTAAGAAGCTATTATACTCTTGCCACCATGCCATTGTCTGGTGTGATTTGATGACAAGCATCATAGAATGTGAAATCATAGTGTATGTTCTTAGGAAAATTGGATGCAAGAGAAGAGTTTCTTCATGCTATAGCCATCCTCTTAGACCTTCCTCTTCACAATATTGAATCAGGATCTAAGTCCCTTCTGCTCTCTCTACACTCACCCCTGTTGTGTTAGCCACAAGGCTTCCAAAGGTGACTTCCTCAACCCCCTCCTCTTCCCTCTCCAACTCCTTGCTCTCACTATCGGTCTCATTGCCTCTTCTCTTGTAGATTTTGTTTCAAGTTGTGCTTAATTGTTCATCTTTGAGGAAATAACTAGCAGAGTAAATTTGCTAAAGTGATATTCTTTGAGGCATTCGAATCTACTAACAAGCTATCATACAAGCATCATAGAAAGCTCTTCTCAAGGATGATTTGACTGATGAATGCAACTCCAGGACCTATAGTGCATAGTATGACAATAGGCTTGCAAAATAGCTCTAAAGCACTGGAATTTTAGTGTAGGCTAGACGTGGTTTGCAATTTCAGCTTTCTTTTTTGCCTCCTACTTGTTGTAGTTTGCAACTTGTCCTAATCCTCATCAAGATTATATTGCATTTACACAATAAGTGGTCAAGGTACTGGAATATGAACAATAATATATGAATATCCATTACATGTTGGTAAAGCCCGATTTTCCAAGTTGAACAATTTCTTGAGAACCTATGAGGTAAGTTCATTTTCATGTGGTCAAGGGCCAAAGATTGCAAATGGCCACTCTCTGAAGAAATGCATCTGAATTTACACATATTGACAGGCCTAATGAATATCATTCACCTTTTTTTTTCATTTTATGCCAAAGTCCATGAGGTTGAAGAAGACCTTAAATTATCCATTGGGCTAAAATTTTCCCCTAATTTCTTCCCTATGAGTCTTGCCAATATATCCTCCACTACTCAAAAAAGCTTCCATGAAGGACATAACAATTCATATCAAAGAGATGTTGCTACAAATGGTGGGCATAAAGAATCAAGTTTCCACATCCCCACATTATAGACCCAATGTGATTTGCCATGGATGCCAAAGAAAGGTAGCAAATGCCAGAGTCAATATTTTGGGAGAATGGAACTCCAAATATTCGAATGTGGAAGTTCATGACCTTGGAAAGAGGAGAGGAGAAAGTGAAGGATTCATCAATAGCAAAAAGATGGCACACGAGGCAAGTCACCTTTGTTAAGCCACTAACCACCCTAAAGGCAACAATGTCGAAGTCTCTATTAGAGAATGTAGAATCTTCTCAAATACAAAAAAAGAGTCATAACCCTTTGAGATTCCAATTGGTCTAAGTAAGATGACTTCTTCATAGTGGAGGTTCTCTTGCCATCCTCTATATGTGTCTAGGCCTCAAGTTTTCTCCATACACATATACAAAAAAAAGGCCTTTTTTTTGTATGGGATTCCCCTTTTTATTAATATAAGCTAACAGTCTCTTTAAAAAAAAGCATGTCAATTGGCTCATGTTTCATCATTGATGATGTCATCTTAATGCCTTGTGAAGCATAGATCATAGACTTTATGTGGAAACATTGAAAACCTCTAGGTTTCAAAAATGCATGCAAGCAAGAAAAAGAAATAATAGGTTTGGAAAGGACTCAATGTGAACATTTAAGCTTGAGAAATGAGGAATTTTACCATGCAAGGAAAATGCAACAAAAGCTGCTTTATGTGCACAAGGATGTGCTCAAGAAGCAATTTTTTTCTTGGGGTTGAAATTTGTTTTCACAAATGCCTAGATTTTTATTAATAGCTTCTTCCATCCTTGATAGACATTTGTGCAAAATATGATTCATTCTTGGTAAGGATTGAAACTTGTTAAAATTATTAAGCTAATTTTGGTTAATGGTCATGCCACATGGTCCTTTTTAAGAAAATCTGTGAGCTTACATTAAAATTTTTTATTAAGCCTTAGTTACAAAGTTTCAAGTTTTACAATTCTTGTGAAAAATGCAGGCAAGAATAAATGCAAGCAAGGAAAATGCAACAAAAGCACCCTCATCTAGTTTAAAAGCTACCTCATTTCCCACCTTATAGAATTCTCCCTTAAACAATACTTTCTTGTAAGCTATTACATTCAAGATTTTCCATGACTCATTTGAATACACAAGGACTGCTCTACATAGTGACATACTAGTGCTTCCACTTCCGAGACAGAACATGAGAAATTTTCCACCTCTCAGAGAACAATATACATCACATGGATCTATCAACATAGAAGCCAATGATACTATAAGCTCGCACAATGCTTTGTCTTTTGATGGTGTTCTGATATAATTGGTTTGATTGGTTTTCTAATGTTTGTTGAATGCTCGAGGGGGTCACTCATCATATGTAACCCTATCATGGGAGTTCAACAGAAGGATCTTTTTTATATCTAAAATTTACATAAGGGAGTATTTAAAACAGTTTTGGGAAAACTGTACAGATTTGTATAGAAAAAGGGTACATTTTAGTAATGCAAAATTTGTAAATAAGGGATTTTAAAAATAGGCCTTGAATGCACATGATATAGAGGGTTTATACATAGTGAACCCCCTAATATTGAATTGTTATAGGAGGCATTTGAAATTGGTGAATTCTCATCTTGATGGGGGAATGTTTACAGCAGATTTGGGTGAGATCATTATTTTATCCCATAACCTTGATTAAGTGGCACAACACCTTGTGGTCTTCCACACAAAAATTTCTCCTCGAGGCCCTACAGAGATGCTAAAATGCAAGGCATTGTCGCGTGCTATCAGGTATTCCAACATCACTCGAAACATCAAAAAGATCATTTTGGTCTACCGCCTACCTGTTGTCAATACATTTGGATCAAATATTCACGGAAATATGGTATTGATGGCAATAACTATGTCATTGGCAGTAGGAGAGGAGGATGTTAGTGCTGTTACAACTATGTTTACATCTAGGAGTCCACTCGAGGATTCAAAGACCCCCATTCTTGATGTATTAGAGCTAGCTAAGAAGAAAGATAGCCTATGAGGCCTCTTGTAATACATTATCGAATATAAACATATATTTCAATAGATACATGTCTTTAATGGAGACATTTCTTTCTAATTTGTTTTAAGTCATCGCTGCTCTTGACGAACTTAACATATTTATTCCATCCAAATAATTGTAGTTGTATTTTTTTAAAGTCATTGATGTTACGGTTGATATATTTATTCCTTTCTTTTAATTGTATAAAGCTACTGCATTTCTAGTCAATTTTGCATACTCTTTGCCAATTTTGGGCACTCTGATGATCATTGCTATTAAATCTAGGTGGAATTTCACTTGTTGCAAAAGGCAAAAGTGTTTGAGATGTCGCAAGGAGCCCAAAAAGACAAAACCTACCATGTTTGGGCATTCTCGGCCTCCCAAAATGCCCAAATTCTTGCCATGGGGGTTTTGGGCTTTCTGGACTCCTTGTGACATCCCAGACATAATTGTCTTCTATGGAACCCAAAATGCCCAAATTCTTGCCATGGTGGGTTTTGGGCTTTTTGGGCTCCTTATGGACATACTTGTCTTTTGTGGCACAATGAAATTCCCCCTGGATTTAATAGAAATGGCATTCCAATCGTGAAATCACATAATCAACCTATCACAATGTAATAAAGGGTCATTGTTTGCTTGGGTGTAGCCATTTTTGGTGAGGTTCAGGGACTTTTCTATATATGGGTATCTTGCATGACCCATAACTTATGCATTGTTCAACAGAATTTGGCAAACTGTGTCTTCAAGTTGTAGTACACATTCCAAACTTGAACTTGAGAGAAAAAAATTATGGAATAAGGATTTGGAACGAGATCATTAAAGCATTATAAGTGCTATGTTGCATGTGAAGCATGCATCTTGAACAATATAGGATATAGCAATTTATTCAAAAACATTAAAATTTTGTTCTATACATACATGCAAACAAGTAATCATTCTAAAGTACACTACATGAGCTTCTCCTCAACCCAAGGACACACCTAAGTGATATCATTATGCATGGTTTAATGGTCCTCCAATGTTGTGCTAAAGTGATGCATACTGTGATGTCAAAATTTGATATTTTTTATTTGGCATTGGTATTGTTTTCTTCAATGTTTGATAAGAGTTTGAGTATCAAGTGATAGCCTAGTGCTCTCACTTATTTCTATTTTCTAAGATATTGTATGGGATTGAGAGGATGAGTGGAATGGACCATTGTAAATACTATAGGTATGCATTATAAATACCTTGGTACGGGGTGAGAGTTATTTGTGTATAAGAGTCAGTCATATAAAGAGGTGGACTCATGTCCATGTGTTCCAATAATGTAAGAGAGGCCACATGCCAAGCGTGTGGAAGGCATGTGGAGGAGTGTGGAGTCAAGCGGAATCCTTCTAGAATTCCCATGTGGAATAAGGAGGATGTGGACATATGGAAAAGAGACGGTCCCTATGCGCTCCATGTGGGGAGACTCTTGACTTTCTCAATATTTTAAGAGTCTTGAGCATCTTTTGATGGGACACATGGCAAGAGTAGCCAAAAAGGACATGGATGGTGACATACGGGCTTATGTGATTGATGGGGAAAAGAATCTACAGGCAGCAATTGTAAATGGGTGAAGGAGGGTGACAAAATCTCTATAAAAGGAGCCCTCCTCTCCCTTGTTCATCATATTTTCCACCATTAGGCCTCATGTTGCTATAGCTCTAGTCTCCTCAAGCCTCTTCCATGAGCCTTCTCTCCCTCTTGTAGATATTCTCTTATGTAGACTCTTGAGTCCATCTCTCTCTAGTTTATTCTCTCTCTATGAGTAGTCTTGGAGCTTTCGTTCCCTCTTGTACATATGAACCTCTTCTTCTCCCTTGTGTTTGTAGTATTTTAAGTTGCATTAGAGTGGAGTCTCACTCTATTGGTAATGAAGGTCACTTTAGGTTCTCTCTCTTGAGTGTCTCTTCCCTTTTTCCATTGCTTTCTATTCCAAAGTGCTCAGAAGTGTATTCGGCCGCTCATTACACATACATGGTTTATCTATTTCCCAAGCCACAAAGGCTCTTCCTTTCCTCCTAGGTGACCTCTATGGGACTTGGATCGTTGATGAAGTCTAAGCATGGAGGTAGTATTCTCCCAAGTCGGCACCAATAGAAGGAGTATGTGTTTTTCATGACAGTTTGACACCCTGTCAGTATTTTGCTCATAAGTCTTTGCTCTGTCATTTGGACGAAAATTATATCAGCGCAAAGCTCTCTTCAAGGAGCATCATCCTATGTCTTCAATTATTGTATTAGCTTTTAGACCAGAAATCTATGACTCTTTATGTGTGACTATTTCTTTTTTAGACAGTTTTTACCCCCGTCCAGTAAATTGCCCATATCTTTCCGACTACTTATTTGTTTCTTATGAAACTTATATCAGAGTGAAGCCCATTTCAAGCCACATCTGGATATGTGTTTGAATATTTTATATCATGTCTCTACTAAAAGTTATAGGTCTCTATGTCTTATGATAGTTTGGAGAATGTTTTGAGCTAAGTGTAAAGGTGTCTACGAAGGAGGTGCAATGTTTTCTCAGAACCTACCCATCCGACCCAATCAGCCCCTTCAAACTCCTTGGTATATATCAGTTCATGTCATATTGAGCTGTAAGATCTTCTTTCACCAATGTATCGCTCTTCTCTTTGGCACAGTCCGGTTTGCTGAGATTATGGCCTCCGCTGATCCTTTCCGTCTCCCTATGCTTAAGTACAACATCACTTGGGATGTTATCTTCATTCTCATATAAGGGAGGATAGTACGGTGTGGTCTCTTGGTATAAAGGCTTCTTTTTAATGTCCCTTTCCTAGTGATAAGAAGTGAAGAGGTGCGTGAAGTTTATTACCCCCAACTTCATGTCACATCTCTTTTGGTGGAGACGCCGGGTATGTCTGGTATTGGATTCAACCCACCTTACTAATCAATCTGGAGTGTACTTGATTGCATGTTATGCTTAGTATAGGCATGTGTTTTCTGATGTGATAAAGAAGATGCTTGGAAGAACTCCGTGAGAAGAGATTGCAACCCGTTTAAGAGAACTAGAAGATTGTGAAGGTGATGCTCAAGCTATTCGCATGGTCATCATGATAATATCCTTTATGTTTGCACTCTTGAATATGTTAGTAAATCGACAACACCGGCAACAGGCACAATGATAGATTGGGATTGTTTCATGCAGTGGTAGCTTGGTGTGAAGAAGAGTTGAGTCTTTGGGTAGTTTTTGACTATAACAACGGAGTGTTGATTCTCAATGCTTTCAACTTCTTTTGCTATGCAAATGATGAAGAGTAAAATATCTTGAAGCTATTATGTGCACTTCCAATTGTGAGAAGGGTGATTCTTGAATGCATGCATACACAATGTTTTCATGGTGCTGGTTAGTCACTTAATTTTGAAGATTTTGTTGAGGATCACATTATGGAGGGTTTTCAACAAGTGGTTATGCATAATAAGTTTGTCTTGGCATACTAAGGCTCTATGGGATCTTGTTATATTATTTAGAACTTGGTGTTTCCTTTTTGTGTTTCATCATGGTGAAGATTCCAGTGTTTCGAGGGACCCAAGGGGAAGATCCAGAGTCTTATCTTCGGAATTTTGTTCGAGGATGCCGGCTTTCTAGATTGTCCATGAAGGATCGGGAGGAGATTTTTCTTGATTTTCTTGAAGTTCTAGCCTTGAGTTGGCATAAGGCCTTGCCGGACTCTACCAAGGAGGACTGGGACCAAGTGGTGGCTGCAAATGAAGCAGAGATTTGGGGCAGTGGAATCACCAAATGCTTTGATGTTGCAGTTGGACAAGTTCTATCAAGGAGAGAATGAGATGGTCTCTGTGTTGGCAATCCGATATGAAACTTTATGGAAAAAGTATGAAAGGGCAACTTTGCGAGTTGTGGCATCTGCATCATCGGTCCCTCAAAGTCTCGTAGGGATGGAGCACTTAAATATGAGCAAATTTGTTATGGCTTTGGAGCCACATCTTCGCTCAAAAGTAATGAGTAAAGATCCAACAAGATACATGGAGGCACTTTGCATTGCAACCAAGAAAGAAGCTTCTCTAAAGATCGAATCCTCTTTTGTGTCTTCAATAGCTTCAACTTCTAAGGTGGGGGTAATGGGCACTCATCAGGTATCAGAGTCCTCTAAGTTAGATCATAATGTCTCCCAATTGATGGCAGAGTTTGCTGATTTGAAATTGCATTTGGTTAATGCACGACAACCTAGAGCACCAAAGAGTGAAGATAGGCCTCAAGATAAGAGTGGGGTCACTTGCTATGAATGTAATGAAAAAGGCCACTATCACCCCGAGTGTCCTAGATTGAGAAAGAAAGAAGAAAAATAAGTATCCTTGTTATAAGCTTCTTCAAGTGATGAGGAAAGAGAGGTAATGATGGCTAAACAGGGGCGTGGTAAAGAAAAAGAAGAAGAAGAAAGCAAGGAAGAAGTAGATGAGGAACATCAAGAAGAGGAATGCCAATTAAGAAAAAGAGGACATCTAGAAGGAGAATTAGCCAATCATACTTTCCTTTAGGACAAGGCATTGGAAGCTATGACTTGTAGTCCGACCTTAAAGAAAAGAAAGCTCATATCACCTTTGGTCAATTACTTGCTTTGTCTCCACAACTACGAAAAGAATGGGGAAAGCTAGCAAGCACAAGAGTGTCAAAGAAGAAAAATAAGAAAAGTGCCATTCCTATTGTTCAAAAGGTAGGTATAGATGGTGGTGATGATGTACCTATGGTTGATGTGATCATTGATGGTCAAGTGATTTCTAATGTGTACATTGATGGAGGTGCATCGATTAATGTCATGAGTGAGAAGACCATGATAGATGCTGATTTAAAATACTCTAGTACTACCTCTCCTTATTGCATCAAATTGGCTGACAACACTAGGGTTAAGACCTTGGGAGTTGTGAAGAATCTAGAAGTGGATGTATGTGGAATTTTTGTGCTGACTACTTTTCAGGTGATCCCTACCAAGCCAGATGCACGTGCCTATCCACTGTTGATTTTGGGAAGGCCTTGGAAATGCAAGGTAAAGGCTGTTCAAAAGTGGGATACTGAAGAATTGATTTCGTAGGGTAATGATAAGAAGGTGCGCTACAACATCAGTAGTCATGCAAAAAGGAAGTTGTCAAGGAGGAGTCTTCAACATCAGAGAGTTCGAGCTTTGACTTAACCGATGAAGAAGAAGAGACAAGGTGTAGCTCCGAGGAGTCCAGCTCAGAGGGTGAGGTGGAAGGAGTGGCCTTTGGTCTTTGTCTTGGTGTTGATTGGAATGAGTCTAAAGGGAACAAAGTGGTGGTACAAGAAGATCCTATAGAGTCACTTCATGTGGAGGATGTGGAGCACACTAAATGATGCCAATGCAATGAAGAGCTTTTTGGTGATTCTCTATGAGGTAGTGAGAAGCTCCAGTACTTGGATATGTTAGATGATTTTCCATGTCTCTTTGCAACAAGCTATTCACAGGTTTGACAAGTCTCTCTTGTGCAGCACAAGATTGAGTTGAAGCCAGAAAAAGCAAGCCAGTTGTGCAACGCTTAAGGCGATTGGGGGTGATCCAAGCTGAGGCACTAAAGAAAGAGGTAACACAACTACTTGAGGCAGAATTCATCTTTCTAGTTGATGATTCAGAATGTATATCTTTTGTAGTTGTCACACCAAAGAAAGGAAATAAGTGGTGGGTTTGTGTGGACTTTCGTCCTTTGAATGCATGCACTAAGAGGGATCATTTTCCTTTGCCATTCCAAGATGAAATACTAGACCAAGTAGAAGGGCATGAGATGTATTCTATATGTGATGGGTATTCTGGGTACTTTCAAATTCGTATTCAAGAGGAAGATCAAAAGAAAACATCATTTGTCACACCTTGGGGAGTTTTTGCTTACAGAGTGATGCCTTTTGGGTTGACCAATGCACCAGCTACATTTCAAAGGTCCATGAGTCAAGTGCTCGAGCCTTACTTGGGAAAGTTCATAAGGATGTTTTTGAATGATTTTTGCATTTATTCTCGACGCATAGATCACATGGAGAAGTTAAAGATGGCCTTAGCTAGGATTGATGAAGCAAAAGGGTGTCTAAATCCTAGCAAGTGTCATTTGGCTCAAACAAAAGTAGTCTTGTTGGGGCATATTGTGTCTGAAGAAGGCTTGCAAATGGATCCTGACAAGGTTCAAGCAATCATGGCATTGCCAAGTCCTGAGAGTGTCACTAGTATTCGCAGAATTCTAGGAAAGAGCAAGCATTATCAATGCTTTTGTGATGATTTCACAGAGATAGTGCATCCCATGAACTTATTGACAAGAAAAGGAGTTTCTTTCCAATGGGGTGTGGAGCAACAAGAGTCTTTTTAGCAACTTAAGGAGGCCATGAGTAAGGGCCCAATATTGAAGCCCCCTAATTGGTCTCAAGACTTTTATGTAAATCCAAGTGTATCTTTGCATTTTGTTGGTGCTATATTGCTACAAAAAGGAGAGGCAAGTAGAATGCAACCCATCTATTATGCCAGCCGACAGCTTACTGAGGTGGAAACAAGGTATGAAGAAATGGAGCAACAAGCCCTCTCTTTGGTGTTTTCAGTCAGAAAATTTCGCTCCTATTTATTACCTCGGCCATTTTTCTTCCTTACCTCTCAGTCTATATTAGCATATCTAATTCGTAAGCCTAATCCTAGGGGGATATTTGCTGGTTGTGAGAGCTTCAAGAGTTCTCTTTCTCTTTTATCACTGAAAATACCACTAGGTCCACTATGGCAGATTTGCTCACAGGACGGGAGGATCTAAGAGAAGAAAAGAAATATAAAGAGGACATTAATGATGAAAGGGAGACACCACCAACATCTTTTGTCTTGTATTTTGATGGGGCTTTTAGTCCTTCATGCCAACAAGGAGCCGAGGGAATAGTCTTGATGAATTTTGAAGGTCAAGAGGTGTGGGTAAGAGGACAAGAACTTCCAGGTATCACAACGAACAATGCAGCTAAGTATAGTGCTTTGATTCTTGGTTTAGAGGGTTGTCTTCAAAGTCAAGTTAAAGAATTGGAAATAAGAGGAGAATCTCAGCTTATTATATATAAAGCAAATGCAAGCGCATTACAAGACAAGAAATCCTCATTTAAAGAAGCTTAATCAAAAGGCTATGGAACTATGTAGTCAATTTGATTTTTGCAAGTTTGTTCATATAAACAGAAAAGAAAATCAAAGGGTAGATGAGTTAGCTACTCAAGCCATTGTAGTACAAGACCGAAGGGTGGTTTCTTTGGTAGACATTGGATGGCCAGAACTGCAAGATGTTCATAAATATGTGGAAGAAGGCAGGTTTCCTCGAGGTTAACTCCACAATAGAAGCAGAGATTGGTAAGGAAGGCTTGTCCCTATACTATTGTTGATGACATTCTTTATAAATTGGGAAAAGATAAGGTGCTCCATCGGGTGGTCCATTCCATGGAGACTAGGAGAATCCTAGAAATGTGTCATGAATGCTTTGGACATTTTGCTTCAGCAAGCACAGCTAGGACAATTCTTAATGCAGGTTACTTTTGGCCATGCCTCCATAATGATGTATATGAATGGTGTCAAAGTTGTAAAGTATGCCAAAAGTTTGGAAGGCAACAGTTGATTCCTGAGCCCTTGAAGCCTATTCTAGCATATGGACCATTTGAGAGGTGTAGGTTGGACTTTGTAGGACCATTCCATCACTCATCTCAGGGCAAGCATTATTTATTGGTGGCCACAGATTATGTGACTCAGTGGGCAGAGGCCAAGGCCACAGTCAATAGCAAGGCAAGCACAATTGCAAAATTTCTCTTTGATAAAATTTGTTCATGCTTGGTTGTCCTTTGGAAATTCTCACTGATGGAGGAACCTCTTTTAGAAATGAACTAATTGAAGATGTGGTGCATAAGCTAAAGATAAATCATAGCATGTCCACGCCATACTATCCCCAATGTAATGGCTTGGCTGAGAAAACAAATGGATTGTTGTGCAATTCAATAGGAAAGCTTGTAGACACCAAGAAAAGGCATTGGGATAGGCACTTGGCAGAATTTTTATGGGCTTACAGAAGCACACACAAGCTAGCTGTTGGGTTTACACTATTCCAACTAGTGTATGGAATAGAAGCCATTTTTCCCATTGAATTGGAGATACATATTCTTCGCACTGATGTTGCAAGAAAAGAAGGACCGGAGGATGCCTATGCTCAACGCTTGGTATAGCTAGAAGCCTTGGATCAATGTAGATTACAAGCCTTACAAAACTTAGAAGCTTCTCAAAAAAGATGCAAGGCCTGTTTTGACACCAAATTATGCAAGAAAGATATTGCAGAAGGAGATTTGGTCATGAGATTTGATAGCCATCTGGATAAGAGGCTAGACAAAAAGTTTATTGGCCGATGGGAGGGACCTTATTGAGTCAAAAAGAAGTTCACGAATGGAACCTATTAACAGCTTGAGGATGTTGATGGCATGGTGATACCCGGACGCACCAATGAGTATCACCTTAAATTCTACTATGCTCGACCACCTTGAGGGCCAGCAGACCCTCTCTATCACTAGAGAGGATCTCCTAGGCGGGGAAAGATGTGATGCCAAATTTTGATTTTTTTTATTTAGCATTGGTATTGTTTTCTTCTATGTTTGATAAGAGTTTAAGTATCAAGTGATAGCCTAGCGGCTCTCACTTATTTCTATTTTCTAAGATATTGTATGGGATTGATCAGAGGATGAGTGAAATGGATCATTGTAAATACTATAGGTATGAATTATAAATACCTTGGTATGTGTTGAGAGTTATTTCTATATGGGTTACTATGGGGTTTTTAGAAAATAGGAAGAGAGTCATATAAAGAGGTGGGATCATGTCCATGTGTTCCAATAATATAAGAGAGGCCACATGCCAAGCGTGTGGAAGGCATGTGGAGGAGTGTGGAGTCAAGAGGAATCCTTCTAGAATTCCCATGTGGAATAAGGAGGATGTGGACATATGGAAAAGAGACGGTCCCTATGCGCTCCATGTGGGGAGACTCTTGACTTTCTCAATATTTTAAGAGTCTTGAGCATCTTTTGATGGGACACATGGCAAGAGTCACCAAAAAGGACATGGATGGTGACATACGGGCTTATGTGATTGATGGGGAAAAGAATCTACAGGCAGCAATTGTAAATGGGTGAAGGAGGGTGACAAAATCTCTATAAAAGGAGCCCTCCTCTCCCTTGTTCATCATCTTTTCCACCATTAGGCCTCATGTTGCTATAGCTCTAGTCTCCTCAAGCCTCTTCCATGAGCCTTCTCTCCCTCTTGTAGATATTCTCTTATGTAAACTCTTGAGTCCATCTCTCTCTAGTTTATTCTCTCTCTATGAGTAGTCTTGGAGTTTTCGCTCCCTCTTGTACATATGAAACCTCTTCTTCTCCCTTGTATTTGTAGTATTTTGAGTTACATTAGAGTGGTCTCACTCTATTGGTAATGAAGATCACTTCAGGTTCTCTCTCTTGAGTTTCTCTTCCCTTTTTCCATTGCTTTCTCTTCCAAAGTGCTCAGAAGTGTTGTCTATTTGGTCGCTTATTGTGCATACATAGTTTATCTATGGGACTTGGATCATTGATGAAGTCTAAGAATGGAGGTAGTATTCTCCCAAGTCGGCACCGGTAGAAGGAGTAGGTGTTTTTCATGATAGTTTGCCCCCCTGTTAGTATTTTGCTCTAACTTTTTGCTCCATCATCCGATTTGGACGAAACTTATATCAACGCGAAGCTCTCTTCAAGGAGAATTATCCTATGTAATCAGTTATTATATTAGATTTCAAACCAAAAATCTATGACTCTCTGTGTGTGACTATTTCTTTTTCAGATAGCTTTTACCCCCGTCTAGTAAACTGCCCATATCTTTCCGTCCACTTTTCTGTTTCTTATGAAACTTATATCAAAGCAAAGTCCATTTCAAGCGCATCTAGATATGTGTTTGAATATTTTATATCATGTCTTTGCTGAAAGTTATGGATATTTGGGTCTTATGATAGTTTGGAGAGTGTTTTGAGCTAAGTGTAAAGGTGTCTATGAAGGAGGTGCAATGTTTCCTTGGAACCTACCCATCTGACCCAATCAACCCCTTCAAACTCCTCAATATATATCAGTTCATGTCATGTTGAGCTACAAGATCTTCTTTCAACAACGTATCACTCTTCTCTTTGGTGCAGATCGGCTTGCTGAGATTTGGCCTCTGCTGATCCTTTCCTTCTCCCTATGCTTGAGTACAACATCACTTGGGATGTTACCATCTTCATTATCATATAAGGGAGCATAGTACGGTGTGGTCTCTTGGTATAAAAGCTTCTTTTTAATGCCCTTTCCCAATGATGAATATCTCTATCACTCAGTTCGAAAGCTGCAGGAAGTGAAGAGGTGCGTGAAGTTTAGTACCCCCAACTTCATGTCACAATACCCATTTGAGGGCATAGTCCATAACTTTCTTTTGATTTGTTGAAAACCAAAATGGATTGAAAATTTGGAATCCAAACTATTGGGACTAGTGCATTGTGGTCTTAAAACATTGATAGTTGTTGGTATTGGTATCTAGATTCACCCTAAAATGGAAGAAGTTGGAAAAGTGCAATTTGTGCATGTGCAAAGATATTTTAATAAATCCAACACTATTTACAATTTTGAATTGTTTCTTTTTCCATGGACTTGCTTGCTATATGGCTCATAAGCATGCCAAAGGTCATTGAATTTAATAATACATAGCATCAAGCCTGATAGCATGCTCGTTGGTCTATTTGTGTTTTGAAGCATCTTAGGCCACATTGCACTTTTTTGGGATATCCAATTCTGTTGACGTGTATTGTCGGAGGGGAAAAAAACGGTGCCTAAAATTTTGCTATTCTCACAAATTTCAAATTTTCACACCTCCCCCCTATCAAATCTTGAAAGATCTAAGTACCTCCAACCTGCCCCAGCCCTGCAAATGCCTTGCAAAACCCGCATGCACCTCGACGTGATCTTGCATAGGCTTTGGTTTACCATTGTCTTCTTTCGGGAAAGTTGCCTTCTATTCTTTGCTTGCCTCCCCAGATAGCTTCTCTACGTGTATTCTGGACTGTGATCGTGGCCATGGTGTTAATGGCAACATGCAGCTCACCATGGCTTACAATAGAAGCAAACAATAGAAGCAGACAATAGAAGCAGACAGAGGCTGCAAGACAGGAAAGCTGAAAAGCCAGGCGTTGTCTTCTCCACCATGGCTGCTCTCTGTCCCATCCTTCCTGGCCTCGAAGCTCTCTCGTAGTTCTTGCATCACCTTTGCATTCTCCCTTTTTAGCTCCTCCATTATCTGGTCTTTTTTAATGTTCAATGAGTTCTGCATGTTGCAAAGCCATTTGTAAAGACCCTCCTTTTCGGATCTCTAATCTTCAAGGTGCTTTCACATCTTTTCTAGCTCCTTGTCCACTATGTCCCTGTCATTTCTCAATTCTTTGAGCCTATCTCAGAGCTCCTTCATGCACTTCTCTACTTCTTCTCTTCTATTTCTTTCCATGTCGACCAATTTTGTGGCAGCCTCAGCTTACTCTTGTGCCTGCAAGGCCCTCGCTTTTGCCTCCTCTACCTTGGCTTCTGCACCTTCCCTAAGACTTTTCTCAAGTTGCGCTGCCTTTGCTGCATCGGTGGCTTTCTCTTGTAGAAAAGTCACCTTCTGAGACATCTGCTTCTCGTATTGCTCAAAAATCCCTTTGAGGGTGGATGCCATCAGGTGCATTGCAACTCTGATGAACTGAGATGACAATTGAGATTTTCATCCATGCAATTATTCAGGTTGGTTAACATGCTCTTGGAGATCGCCCTTGAGAAAAATACATCACGTCCTTTCAGTTGCTCTATTGCTGCTTGAACCTGCCAGAACTTGCAGATTCCTCTCGTATTAGGAAAGAAGTGATTTGTCTTCTTTAGTAAATCTTGGAGGTTTGTTGGCAAGCTCGAAATCTTGACTCCACCATCTTACTACTCTGAGCGTTGGGGTATATGTCTAGAATATCCTATCTTTTCCATTGCTTCTTGAAAAAGTGTGCTTGTGTACTGCCTCAAAAAATTCCTAGAGCCTTTTCAATCACGCTTTCATTGATGGCAATCTTGTGACCTTGATGGACTAGTTGCCCCTCCTTTACGTTCACCTCCTACACCATCCTGATAAAGTTTTGGAGAGCATCCAAATTGGGCTTTTGAATAGCGAGAGAGGAGATCCCATATGTGACGATTTCAAGATGAGGGGAGGGGGGGCTCTAGCACTGTGCTGCAAAGGGGGAGGAAAGATTGTGTGAGGAGCTCCGAGACTATGCAAGGTCCATTACGAGAGGGGATAGAAGTTGCAGGAAGAGTGCAAGGAAGAAAGAAATGGTCAAGAGGGATAAAAGATGAAGCAGTGAAGGAAATGGAATAGTGGAAGCTTGAAATTGCAAGGGAGAACGAAATGTTCAAGAGGGATATAAGAGGAAATGGTTAAGGGAATGGAATAGCTGACTAGACTATCAAGGTGAGAGCCACCGTGGTGGTTGTAGCCCGACTACTATCAAGGTGAGAGCTACCACGGTTGTTGGCCCGAATTTTGAATAATTCAAGGCGGCAATACTGACTTGCATGGTAATGAATGATTAGAGGTGGTGGCATCTAAGATTCTCAGCCACGTCTGTGGTGGTGGCTAAGATCCACCAGGCTATCAATTAATTACCAACCACCACAGTGGCATGCAATTAATCACCTTCCAATTACCACCACTGAGCTTGCATGCATGATTACTACGAGTGCAGTAAATTATGGTAATCATGAGGGATTAGAGGTGATTAGGCTTCATGATTTACTTTTGTGGAAATTACTGCCCAATGGTGGTGGCTGTCATCAGCCATGGCTACGATTCCACCTTGCCACCGCTCACCCACCACCATGCTTTAGCATGCATCTACAAGTGCAGTAAAAATTACCAGTCATCAGGCTCACATGCTCAGTAGAGAAATAGAGTGCATGGTAATGAGTGATTATACATGGTAATGAGCATTACTGCCCAGTGGTGGTGGCTCTCATCAACCACATCTCTCATGGCTAAGTTAATTACTAGCCACCAGAATGGCACCACATGGTGTCTTCTTCATGATTACCAGCCCATCTGGGGGATTCCACCATGGTGGCCTACAATTAATATAGATGGAACCTCGAGCTCCAGCCACCACGGTGGCTCGAACTTTATATATAGATGAGATCCGTGGCATTTGGTATTTTACTACGTTGCTCTAATCCACCCATGCTCTACTACTTTGCTCCACACCCCTCCTCTATCCTATATCTCTTTTCTGCCCCTGCTTTGCTTTGCTCCACGCTCCCTTCTCCAACTCTTGTCATTGCATCTGCTCCCTTGCTCATCTTCTACTCAACCACTCATCTTCAACATGCCTAGTTGGTCCCCTCCTCGATGCTCTGTGATTCCAATAATATCTGCCTTCACATATAAGGTAATTGCATTGCACTCACATGGAATAGAAATGCTCGCACTAGTGGAGACTCTTCATTCCCACAGGTGACTCCCCACACATCTGAATGTCATCACATTGGATAACATGCTCACAGAGGGCCTCTTTGTGGTTGTGCTGTATGGGTTTCCCCTAGATGTCGATGAAGCCCTCAATATTTTCAAAGCAGAGTACTCTTGACTTGCTGGGGGGTGATTAATTGAGTCCTGGCAATGTGCATGTCTTTAGCCTCTCCATCGTATCCTCCTTTGGCTCCCTAAAAATTGTTAATGCAACAAGCCAGACTAGCTGGAAACTGAGTTGTACAAATTCCTCACTATATGTAATGTTTTGGTCTCTAAGAGACTAAGGCAGTTATGTAATCTCTTTTTGTTCAACTTGAGGCTCTCAGTATGCTCTGTTTTTAACTTTTATATTTGTATTTGAATGGTTATGGCCGCTACCTATAATCTTTTATTTAAGGCTCTCAGCAATTGCTGGGTTTTTATAAATGTAAGATCCTCTCTTCAATTTTTGCTCAGTGTAAGTTTATAATTTTTATATAACCTATTATCGGACGTAAATGTACATTGTAATATCTTTTGTTCAATTTTCACTCGATAAATTATACTTTTGCCATCATTTATATTTACTGCAACAAGGACTAAATACCAAGAAATAAGGACTATAAATTTCTTTGTTTATGGCCAAAATAGCGCTAAAATAACTCCAATGATTCCACCGTTGTGGTTGCATGGAGATACATCTAGAAAAATACAATTAAATTTTCAAAAAATGCAATTGACGATATGGCCCTTGAGGGGTCCCCTTTAGGACCAAGGGCCATATTGACATGCCATTTCTGTGTAGTGGCATCCTAGATATTGTATAATGCACGTAGATATGGCCCTTGTCCCTAAAGGGGACCCCTCAAGGGCCATATCGTCAATTGCATTTTGCTTGGTTGCACAACGGAATACATTTTCCTTGGTACACAAATATATAACTCCAAGAACCAGTGCGGTGGCTTTCATAGATCTCCTCCTGTAATACGTAAAAATAGGTAATGGAGCTATAACTCCAAGAACTAGCGCGGTGGTCTCTCCAAGACAAGCTTGAATTCATGGCAATGACAAGTGGTCATGCCAAAGATTGCGCTGAGGCGATGCTCAGAATGATAGATTATGTCTCATTATTACGCTAAAAACTAGTGCGGTGGTCTCTCTAAGCCAACCTATGATTTGCATGGGTTATGGACAAAGAAGCAGCAAAAGGCTGCATGATGACACGTGGTCAAGGCCAGAGACTGTGCTGCGGCACTGTTCAGAATGATAGATTGCGTATAATTACTACGATAAGAACCAGTGCGGTGGTCTCTCCAAGCCAACCTTCAATTTTAATGATCTGCATGGGTGCATGCCTAGTGACAGGTGACAAAGCTGCAGCAAAAAGCTGTGTGATAATAAGTGATTCGGCAGCGTAGGCGAGAGACTGTGTTGTGCAAAGCAATGCAGAGATGCCATGTGTCGAGCTATGCGGTGTTTTGAACAAATAGATTGCATCTCATTATTATGCCAGTGCACCGTCATGACGTCGAGAAAATTTTCGATGAGAGCACGGGTCCGCTCAAAATTTAAATATTATCCCAGAAGCGCATCGCGTTGCAGCTCCAAAATGGCCCCAAAAATAGTTTCGCGATTGGCTACACCCAAGCTAACGTTGACCCTAAAATGATGCATAATCACAAGATCTTTCATGTCAAAGACTATAGATTAATTTTGATTTAACTTTTTTGTTTATCACTTTCTCAAGTAAATTCAAATTCAATTTTATGCTGTTGGACAATTGAAGACACTGGTGTCATGAGTTTTGTCAAATCCAGGAGGAATTTAACTTTTGCCAAGAAGGCAAAAGTGTCAGGAACGTCACAAGGAGCTCAGAAATCCCAGAACCCACCACATCACAAATTTGGGCATTTTGGGGCTCCCAAAATGCCCAAATTTGCATCATGACACGTTCTGGGATTTTTGGGCTCCTTGCAATGTCCCAGACACTTTTGCCTTCTACGGCACAATGAAATTCCACTTGGATTTGATTGAATACATTATTTACATTTTAAACATTGAAAATATAAACACAATGCATCATTAACATGGAGAGGTTACTCAACAATGCGATAATATACAAAATCAAAATACATTTTATTAAAGAGTTCTCCCTGTGTGCATTAGATGCAATGTTGTACCTTTAAGGGAACGGGGATAGTCTAAGTTCTAAGGCTGGCTCCATGGTACTCTATGGCCTACAACTGGGATCCATCCATAGCTGCTTTGCCAAAGCCAGAGACCATCTCAACATCATGTGTTAGATATGTGCATAGCACTAACCCAGTAGAGTGCTATAAAAGAAAGGGTTAGATGCCCTAACCCTAATCTTAAAAGTTTTTGTATATATTATACATTTTTAACTAAATCTAGTGTACAGTTAGTCATTTGTGGTGTGCTCTCTAGCTGTTCCCTCTCTCCTCATCTCCACTCTTCTCCTCTCCCCTATTCATATTTTGTGATGGTATCAGAGCTCCCTTGTCTTCCACTCAGACATGGCGATCCTGGTGACAGCATGAGAGAGTGATTGTTGAGGGATCGAGTGCTCCCATTCTTTCATTCCGTTGATGAAAGATTTACGTTCATTGTTTTATGAAATTCCGTTCATTGAAGAATTCCCGTTGAGTTCATTCTTGAGTGAGGTGTAAGTTTCATCCTTGTGAGTTGAGTGCTCTATAGAGAGATTCTCCTTCCTTTGATTATGTGAGAAGAGAGTCCTTTGGATGATTCTCTCTCTGGTAAGAGGCAGAGATGTCTCTTATGAGAGAGAGACAGCAGTAGCCTATCTACAACTCTCGGAAGATTGGAAACTTCTCCACAGGCAACCCAGCTCAAACGACCTGTTAGAACAACAACTGAAGGTGCATCTTCAGCCAACAGCCGCCTAAGCTTCTCCAAACAATAGAAACCGCTGCTATAAGCAGCCCCTAGCTGGCTCCTCCACACGAAGCGGGCACTGCCTCTTACGGCCATAGCATCTTCAAGCTTCTTCAACACAACCTTTGCAAGGCCTCCCACAGTCCAAAGCTCCACCCAACGGCTCTAACAACGATTGGCGACCCAGATATCTCCGCCCGCATAGCAAAAAAATTCTCAGCTCCTTCGCATTTCAAAGCTGCACGTCCTACTAGCCACCCGTGATGCTCCACAACGACCACAACAAACGGCCCAGCAGCTGCAAATCCTCCAACGAACTGAGCAAACCGATGCCCACGAAATCTTGCATGCAAGGGCTGTAGAGCAGTCGCATCCAACGCTTTCCAACCTCTTCAATACCGAGTCGTCATGACCTCTACATCAAACGCCTTCCCTGCGCAATATGCATCTCAGCTCCAGCCGTCCAGCTCCTTCATGGCGGTGCTTCGCTAGACGGCAATAGATAGACAGCTCCCTTCAACGTCCACGAGTACACGGGTAGCTAGCAAGCCTTCACGAGCGTCGACGGTTTCCACTTCCTCCAACGAGCTGCGCCTCAAGGTTCTCCACAAGCCTCGACCAAAACGGCCTCCGATCCATAGCGCACCAGCCAGTACTGCTGCAGCAGTGACTCCAAGCGGCACGGCCTCTCCAAGCTACTGCCTGCTCATTTGGATGACCAAAGTTTGCTTCTCCAAAGCCAATGGGCTCCAACGAGCCCGCACGAATGCCTCAACTCAACCTCCACGGCTCCATGCTACCAGCGAGCATAGCGCAATGCTACAATTGAAGTCCTCACCGAGAATCTGAGAAGATTCTGTCAAATCTTAGCTAGACATGTGGCGCAACAAGGTTTAGATACGTGGCCTCCAAAGGAATCTAGCTAGACATGTGGTGCAACAAGGTTTAGACAAGTGGCACAACCTACCTTTATCATCGAGGGCAAGGTGCCATGTCATCCGGCTTTCTTATCTACCACATGGGCTAATTGTGCCATGTCATCAATATTGGAGGTTTGCCACATCAGCAAGCATCACCCAAGTGCCACATTAGCCTTGCAAGTCTTAGTGCCACATCATCACCCTTGTCCATAGGCCGCGTGGTAGCCGCTTGCCATGTCAGTCACACAGAGCCATGTCAACTTCCACGTCAGTGAGCTAACAACATCATCCATGCCATCATTGCCACATCAACAATCACACATGTCACTACCACCTCAACACAGTGCCCTGGCAGCAATACCACGTGGCATCACCCGTTGCCAGCATAATCACCTCTTCACTAGCACACTGGCACACTGCATGTGAACCCAGTTGCCACCTCAGCACACTGCTCCACTAGCACACCCCTTGGTAAGCACACCTCTGCATGTGACTCTAAGTGCCACATCATCACTAGCACCCTTTTTGCCCCTCCACCTAGATCAAGCCGTATCTCTTGATCCAGGAAGAATTTGAGGATGTTCCAAAAACAGCTTGATTTTTTGTGCTCTAAGTGCTCATCACATCATGCACACATTTTGGTGCAATTATCACACACTTTTGAGCCTCAGTGAGACAAATCCAACTCTTGCATGCACATCAGCCTCTACATCAATGCATCTGACCCAACACCTAAAATGAACAAAGAAAAGGAATTATTTGTTGCTTTTACATCGCTTGATGATTGGTCTAGATCTAGTTCAGAGCATCTTCTATCATCCATAGTGGAGAGAACTCCAAAGCAGCCAATCAGCAAAATCAGCATCGGCATCATCCTCAGCATCAGCAACATCAACATTGACAAAGAGGAAATCATTCCAATCGAGGAAGATTCCAAGGACAAGGGAATGCATCCAGCAATGTGTTAAACATTCAGTGCAACTACTGTCATAAGTTTGGAAACTATGAAAGAGATGCGATAAGAAATAGTACAACCAAGGAGGTCAATCCAGTAGCAACAATCAAGGGAATTCCTGAGGAAGAGGAAATCGTTGCGGTGGACATTCAAGTCACAATCATTATGCCAATGAACCTGAGAATATGTTCTTTGCAAATGAGGATATGCAGAACACTAAAATAGTGTATCTTGACATTGATTGCAATTCAAAAGAGGGGTGTAGTTATCGAGTTGATCAACCAGGTCAAGATCCTTAGTACGTCAATAGCGGTGCATCATCTCATATGACAAAACATCAAGAATGGTTCACAGAGATGAAACCATTAGAAGGATAGAAAAACGTTATCTACACTACAAATAACACACCGAATCCAATTCAAGGGAAAGGCATTGTTCCTATGAACAATTTCACTGGTATGAAAGGATTGGTGAAAGATGTACTCTATGTTCGGAAACTCAGCAAGAACCTCTTATTAGTTGTTGGTCAACCAACTATCGAGTCATCTTTGATGGAGATGAATGCACGATTAGAGACAAATCCAAAGGATATCAGATAGTAGGAAAAGCAATCGAGGAAGGACGCTTGTTCATAATGCTACCTTCAGTACCAGATTTGCATGCGATGTCAGCTCAACCACAATAGATGCCACTTTCCATAAGATGGCACAAGAGATATGGAAATGTCAATTTCAAAAGCTAGATAGAGCTCAGAAATCAGAATATGGTAATTGGAATTCTAAAGCTTTAGTTTCTTGGAACAGTTTGCAAAGCATGCTGCTTCGGTAAACAAAAGCGAGCCAACTTTGGCAGAAGCACCTCTCAAGCACGAGGTATTCTTGATTTGACACATATAGATATATGGGGTTATGACTAGACACGAAGCATCAATGGTTCACTTTACTACTTGACTTTCATCGATGACTACAATAGATATTGTTGGGTCTACTTTCCGAAAGAGAAATTTGAAGTCTTTTCCATATTCAAGAATTCAAAGCCATGGTAGAAAACTGGATAGAAAAAAAGATCAAAGTTATGAGATCAGACAGACAAGGTGAATTATATGTGTAGGGTAGCTGTCCACATGGTAGCCTACCATTGGTAGTGCTGAGTACGGGGGGGTCCCAATCCCCCACCTCCTAGCCACGTATAGCCTCCTTCGACCCCTAGCAAAAAGATGGCGGGATTGAAGGAGGGTCCATCTATTAGCTTATATATACCAAGGATCATGTATGTATCCCATGCTCATGGGATTTCTCCTAATAATCTATCCATGTGTCATCACACACATCATGTCCTCATTTTAATCAGCACCCACGAGAGGGTTTGGACCACACCAAGGCCCTGTTGGCCTTTTATTTCCAACACCCCCCCATGGTCCAAACGCCACGAGTGAACTTTTGACCAGCCAACAAATGATGAACACCCACTAAGGGCTAGATCAGCCCAGAAACCTAACCACCCACACAGAGCTGAGTCAGCCTATCACAATAGCTAGAAAGTTCCCAAGGACTGACATGGGTCATCACTTCCCATGCCATCCGCCATTTCAAGCTGCACACAATAGTCGCAACAGTCTAGAACATACAATAGTCACTACTCCCCACATGTAGTTGCTTTTAATGCTATGATACCACCATAGGGTAGCTGCCCACATGGCAGCCTACCATTGGTAGCATCGAGTACAAGGGGGTCTTGATCCCCCGCCCCCTAGTGCATAACCTCCTTTAGCCCCTAGCAAAAAGTTGGCAAGACTGAAGGAGGGTCCATCTAGTAGCTTATATATACCAAGGATCATTTATTTATCTCATGCTTATGGGATTTCTCCCAATAATCTGTCCACCTGTCATCACACGCATCATGTCCTCATTTTAATTAGCACCCACGAGGGGGTTTGGACCACACCAAGGCCCTATTGGCCTTCCAATTCCAACAATATGTCCATCATTCATAATTTTTTGTAGAAGTAACGACATTTGAAGACAATTCACTTGTGCTGATACTCCTCAATAGAATGGTACTTTAGCAGACAGTGCTAGAGCAATGCTCAGTGAGAAGAATCTTCTAAATCAGTATTGGACAGAAGCAATAGCCACTATAAACTACTTGCTTAATCGGTTTTCAACCAAACCGATACAGGTTATGACACCTTATGAAGCATTCACTAGACACAATCCATGCATTGGGCATCTCCGCATATTTGGTTGCATAGCATATGCCAACATACATGATGATCATCGTAGAAATTTTGATGCAAAGTCATGCAAATCCATCATGGTTGGCTACAGGGAAGAAAGAAAATCATACAAGCTGTATGATCCCATCAACCAAAAGGTCATTATCTCGAGAGATGTAATCATTGATGAGGAATTAGAATGGAAAACCTCAAATACAATAGACGCACCGATTACACGGTCATCTACAGAAAAGGTTGACGAAGAAGAGCAAGAATTGATAGAAGCACCCCAAGAAGCATCAGAGTAGCTCCGACGGTCTACTAGGGAAAACAAACCACCTGCCACATTGACATATGCTCAGAAAGGCAAAGCAATTCAGGTTGAAACCACCAAAAATGCTCTTATGACTACCATCATGGCTACAAAAGAGTTAATGTACTTCGAAGATGCAGTTGACAAGCCAAAATGGCAAACTCCTATGAATGAAAAAGTGAAAGCTTTGTACAAGAATAATACTTGGGAATTATGCAACCTTCCACCAGGAAAGAAGGCCATAGCCAACAAATGGGTATTAAAAGTAAAGTAAAATCTAGATGGAAGCACTAAAAGATACAAAGCTAGACTAGTTGCAAAAGTATTTGCACAGCAATATGGTCAGGACTATGATGAGACTTATCCTCCAATAGCAAAGATGGATTCCATATGGTTCTATATATCACTAGCGACACTCAGTAGATGGAATGTGTACTAGCTCATTGTCAAGAATGCTTTTCTCAATGGTTGCCTAGATGAGAAAGTCTACATACAACAACCAGTAGGTTATGTGGAACCAGGGAAAGAGAATCATTTTTGCCATCTCAAGAAAAGTCTCTACAGCCTAAAGAAAGCACCCAAAAGATGGTACTGTAGAATTGACAAGTATTTTCTAATCTGGAATACATGAAATCCAATTCAGATCATACTCTCTATTACAAAGTTCAAGGGGAAGACATTACTATTGCACTTTTGTACATAGATGATCTAATTTTGACCGGAAGTAATGATAGATTCATCAAGAAGTTGAAACAAGACTTATGTGTAGAGCTCTCGACATGAAAGATCTTGAACTTTATGCACTTTTGTCTTGGAATTGAGTTGTAGAGAGATTCAAACAGCACCTTCATGAGTCAAGTAAAATACGTTGACAATCTCTTGATTACATGATGTTGAGCATGAACTCTCAACACCTTCCCTCAAGATCAACATCATGAAGTAGGCCTTCCCTCAAGATGATGATTCTGGGGAATCAAAGAAGGACTGAGCATTACATTCGATCACACCCCTTTAATGGGAATGTCCTTCCTCTGCATCAATAGTCGGTGTTTCTCGAATAGCTCTTTACTGAGTGGTTTGGTAAAGATGTCTGCAACATTCTCGTTGCTATCACAATGCTGCAATGTGATGTCACCAAGTAACACTCCTTCTCTGATGAAGTGCTCTCTGACATCAATGTGCTTTCTCTTGGAGTGATATACTAGATTCTTGGCCAATGCTCCGATTGATTATCATAGTATATTGTTGTTGGCTTTAATTCATCAACGTAATCTGTTTCTGACAATAGTCTTCTGAGCCATATAGCCTCACATGCACCTGTAGTGAGTGCTCTATATTTTGCTTCAGTTGAAGACAAAGAAAAAGTTGGCTATTTGTTTGACAACCATGATATAGCACTTTGACGAAGGAAAAATGCATATCCGTGTGTTGATCCCCTGGTCTCATGATCTCCAGCATAGTCAATGTCACAGTATCCATGCAACCATGGATGACTTCCTCTGTATTCTATCCCAAATTGTCTTGTACCTCTGATGTATCGCAAGACTCTTTTGGCTACATTCCAATGAGACTATTTTGGATTTGCCATAAACTGTGCTAGTGAGCTTATTGCATAACAAATATCTGGCCGTGTGATTGTCAAATATATAAGAGATCCGATGAGTTGCCTGTAGTACCTGTCATTGAATGTAGGCTTTTTTGAATCTTTAAGTAGTTTTAAACTCTGTTCCATGGGAGTGGCTGCAATCTTACAATCTACCATATGAAACTTCTTCAGGAGACTGTCAACATACTTGAGCTGACTCATGAATGTGCTATCTAAATCTCTCTAGAACTCAATTCCAAGACAATAGTGCATAAGTCCAAGATCTTTCATGTCGAACTCTGTAGATAAGTCTTGTTTCAATTTTCTGATGAAGCTATACTTTCTTCTATCACAATCAGATCATCTACGTACAAAAGTGCAACAGTAATGTCTTCCCCCTGAACTTTGTAGTAGAGAGTATGATCTGCATTGGATTTCATGTATCCCAGATTAGTCAATTCTACTGTACCAACTTCTGGGTGCTTGCTTTAAGTCGTAGAGACTTTTCTTGAGATGGCAAACCTTATTCTCCTTTCCTAGTTCAACATAACCTGCTGGTTGTTGCATGTAGACTTTCTCATCTAGATAACCATTGAGAAATACATTCTTGACATCGAGCTGATACACATTCCATATACTAAGTGTCACTAGTGATATCAAGAGCTGTATGGAATCCATCTTTGCTAGTGGAGCATAAGTCTCATCATAGTCCTGACCATATTGATGTGCAAATCCTTTTGCAACTAGTCTGGCTTTATATCTTTGAATATTGCCATCTGGATTGTACTTCACTTTGTATACCCATTTGTTTGCTATGGCCTTCTTTCCTGGTGGAAGGTCGCATTCTTATACAAAGCATCCATTTCTTCATTCATATCAGTTTGCCATTCTAGCTTGTCTACTGCGTCTTCGAAGTACACTAGCTCTTCTATAGCCATGATGGTAGTCATAAGAGCATAGTCAGTGGTTTCCACCTAAATTGCTTTGCCTTTCTGAGCATATGTCAATCTAGCTGGAGGTGTGCTTTCCCTAGTAGACTGTCTGAGCTACTGTGGCCCTGCTTGGGGTGTTGCTGGCGATTCTTGCTCTTCTTCATCAACCTGTTCTGTAGATGACTGTGAAGTCGATGCTTCTATCTCCTGTGTAGGTGAGGTTTTCCATTCTGATTCCTCATCAAAGATTACATCTCTAGAGATAATGACCTTGTAGTTGATGGGATCATACAATTTGTATGCTTTGCTTTCTTCACTGTAGCCAACCATGATGCATTTGTGTGACTTCGCATCCAATTTCTTGCGATGATCATCGTGTATGTGGGCATATGCTATGAAACCAAATATGTGGAGATGCCCAATGTGTGGCTTGTGTCCAGTGAATGCTTCATAAGGAGTCATATCATGTATGGGTTCGGTAGGAAGCTGATTAAGCACTGTAGCTATTGCTTCTACCCAATACTGATTCGGAAGATGCTTTTCACTAAGCATTGCTCTAGCACTATTCGCTAAAGTCCCATTCTTCCTTTCAGCTCTTGCATTTTGCTGAGGAGTATCTGCACATGTGAATTGTCTTCGTATGCTGTGACTTCTACAAAAGTTCATGAATGTTGAAGACATGTATTCACCTCCTCTATCTGATCTCATGACCTTGATCTTTCTACTTGTCTGGTTTTCTACCATGGCTTCGAATTCTTGAAATTTGGAAAACACTTCAGATTTCTCTTTCAGAAAGTAGACCCAACAAAATCTGTTGTGGTCATCGATGAAAGTCAAGTAGTAAAGTGAACCATTGATGTTGCAGGTCTAGGCATAACTCCATACATCTGTATGTATCAAATCAAGAATACCTCGTGCATGAGAGGTACTTCTGCCAAAGTTGGTTCACTTTTGTTTGCCGAAGCAGCATGCTTCACAAACTTTTCCAAGAAACTATAGCTCGGAATCCCAATTGCCACATTCTGATTCTTGAGATCTAACAAGTACTTGAAGTTGACATGACCATATCTGTTGTGCCATTTTGTAGATAGTGGCATCTATTGCGGTTGAGCTAACATGGCATGCTTATCTGATACTGTAGCTAGCATTCTGTATAAGCATCCTTCCTTGACACCTTTTGCTACTAACTGACATCTTTTGGATTTATCTCCAATAGTGCATTCATCACCGTCGAAGATGACTTTGTAATTATGCTTCATCATTTGACCTACTGACAAAAGGTTCTTGCTGAGCTTCGGAACATAGAGCACATCTTTCACTAATCCTTTCATACCAGTGAAATTGTTCATAGGTATAACGCCTATCCCTTGAACTAGATTCGGTGTATTGTCTGCTGTGTAGATGAACATTTTCTGTCCTTCTAATGGCTTCATTTCTGTGAACCATTCCTGATGATTTGTCATGTGAGATGATGCACTGCTGTCGATATACCAAGGATCCTGTTCCACTTGGTCGACTTGATAGCTGTAATCCTCTTTGGGATTGTATTCAATGTCTGGGTACATTGTATTAGTTTGATGCATTTCCTCGCTTGCAAAAAACATATTTCCATGTTCATTTGTAAAATGACTGTGACTAGAATGTCCACCACGATGATTTCCTTTGCCTCGGAAATTCCCTCGATTACTGTGGATTAACTGCCTTGGTCGTACTGCTTCTTGCATCAATCTCTTTCATAGTGTCCAAACTTGTGACAGTAGTTGCACTAGATGTTTGACATGGTGGATGCATTCCCTCATCCTTGAAATCTTCCTCGGTTGGAATGATTTCCTCTTTGTTGATTCTGATGCTGCTGAGGATGATGCTGATGCTAATGTTGATGCTAACTTTGTTTTTGTTGATGATGATGACCACTTTTCTGATATGATCTACCTCTGCCTCTGCCTCTGCCTCTGCTTCTGTCTGAAGCTATGAATGCATGATCATTAGAACGACCTTTATGTGCTTTGATTGACTGAGTTCTTTGAGTTCTTCATCAAGTAGGACTGACTGAAGTTCTTCCAATGTTATAATTTATCATTGGATGGAAATACTATGGACTAGATTCTTGTATCCCTTTCCTAGTCCATTCAGGATTACTTGAACCATTTCTGTGGGGTTCATGGTCTCTCCTGTTGCTGCAACTTGATTGTTGTAGTCTTTTATGTGGAGTACATAAGCATGACCGGTTTCACTATTGTTGCAGAAACTCTAGTTGATTTGGTTTCTCAGTGTGAGAATCCTAGATGTGTTCTTGGACTCATAAAGAGCTATGAGCATATCCCATGCTTCTTTCAATGTCTTGACTGTGTTGAGTTGTCCTAGCATGACATCTTGCACATTCTGCTTAATCAGCAGATGATAGGCATACTTGTCTTTCTTATCCCATTCTGCCTGAGCTCGGGTAATGGAAGGATCTGCTATTGGTGTGGAGACTGTTTGTGTAGCTATAGATCCCGATGTAGATCCCATGGCTAGTGTTGTGATAATAGATGGAGTAGAGCTACTGGTGACTAGATCGTCCAATGGTCTAGGTGTAGACCCATCGACATACTCCCATTTGTCCTGAAATACAAGAATGGTCTCCATTCGGTATTTCCATGTAACATGATTGGAGTTGTCTAACTTAGCAGATGCCTCCAAATTGAGGTTGTTAGTCATAGACATGGTGCAAGAAATGTACTCAAAAGTGTCGTGAAAATTTCTGTATGAATCAAATGCAAATACATTGATTGTACCAAGTGAAATCTCTGAGCTGTCAGTGAAAAACTGCAATACATAAAATTTGATCTGTATTACAAGGCTTGTGGCAATGATGCCAGGAATAGCCAAGAGGCTTTACAAGGCTAAAATGATGTGCACGATGCCATGAGATAGCTGAATAGGCTTTACAATGGTGGCATGTGTGTGTGATCAAGTGCTATCTGCCCACAAAAACAATCTACAATGCCTATGTACTCTCTCAATTCTGCTCATTGAACTAATGAATGTAAGGTTTCAGGTAATGTAATGATGTGAAACTGAATGTGAGCGTATGGACTGTGAGTAGGTACTAGTCAAGAATTTTGGGCATGGCTTAAATTGGCAACTTGGGGAAATTTAAAGCATCCCCTCTATGGCAATCTAGTCTACTCTGATCTAGATCTATACCAACTGTCGATCGATGAAAGAACAACAAATAATTCCTTTTCTTTTGTTCTTTTTAAGTGCTAGGTCAAATGCATCGATGTAGAGGCGAATGTGTGTGAAGGAAGTGGTTTTGTCAGCGAGGCTCAAATGTGAGTGTAACTTATGTCAAAATGTACGCATGATGTGACGAGCCCGTACAGCATGAAAAAACAAGCGACTTTCCTTTTTGAAGCACCCTCAAATTCTTCCTGGATCAAGAGATACGAGTTGATCTAGGTGGAGGGGCAAAAGGAGTGCAAATGGTGCTCAATGATAATTTGTCACTGTGGGTCACATGCAGTGATGATGTGGCATTGTGCCTAGCAATAGGTGTGCCAGTGGAGCCCTGTACTGAGGTGGCAGGAGTGGTCACATGAAGTGACTGTGGAGCACTGTGTGTGCCTGCAAAGGTCAGTGCTGACTAGACATGGCAATGTTGATGTGGTAGATGATGTGGCAATGATGATATGGCAAATGACACGGCACAACTGATGTGGCAGATGATGTGGACTGCTGACGTCGTAGGATAAGAGAGATTGCCACGTGGCTAAACTCTGGCCACTAGCTAAGCCTGGGGTTAGATGTCAGCTAACCAAGGTAAGTGCTTATCTGCCATGTGGCAAATAAGATGACATGGACTCGAGCCACATGTCTCTAGGAGACACTAAAATCTTTATGATTCTGATAGAATCTAAAAGGATTCCATTATTGTGGATTTTCGTCGATGGCTGATCCTTAAAAGAGCTCGTGGGAGCCGTTGCACTGGTGAAGCTATAGAGAAGCTATCGTCTTGGAGGAGCCCGTATTGAGGAGCTTCGGAGGTGCTGGCTATTGAAGGAGGCTACGTGAGCATTGCATGATACTAAGCCATTGCTCGTTGTAGTCGGCTATTTGTCAGTTAGGAGAAGCAGTACCTAGAGCATGTAGATGGTTGTCAATGGAGACCCGCTTTTTGTTGAATGCTATGTGTGTAGATGTAGGTTGTTGGAGCACTGTGAACATCCTGTGTAATGGCTCAGAGCCCGTAGGCATGAGAGGACGTGAAGGAGCCGAAAGATGAGGGTGCGAGCGTGCTCTTCTCATCCACAATGAATAGAGGAGGTGGAAGTCATTGCCGTTGGTAGAAGCTTGAGTTTTGTCTATCAGAGAGCTCTAGGGCGCTCGTTGCTTGGTCGGCAGGCTATGTGTCAAGGGAGCTTGTGAGCTCCTAGTCGATGGAAATGGAGAGGCTTTTGTGTTGTTGGAGTTGGTGGGGCTCTCAAGCTTCGGCTGCTACAATCCAAGGGTGAAGCCGACTGAAGAAGAAGAGCATGGAGGCAGGCGTTGTAAGCTATTGTGGAGCCGTGGCTAAGGAGTCACGCTTCTTTTGTTGTAGAGGTGCTTGGTGGAGTAGAAGGAGCTTTGCTATTGTTGTGAGCTCATTTGAGCAGAGGGCATATCCACAGTATTCTTGGCCAACATGCTGAAGATTGCTACAAGAATGGCCTCATTCAAAGAGAAGTTGTATGTAGGATCCGAGAGAGAGTATGATCTCTCAGTTCTCTCTCAATCCACAAGTAGAACAATAGATAGAGATCTATCTCTCCCTTTCTCTTCCAAACTCAATAGATCTCTCTTACAAAGGACTCTCACAAACTCAAAAGTAATGAACTCTCAACCCTCACAACTGAAACAAAGGAATGACTAAAATTTTCTCTCAACACAATGAACAAAATATTCTCGACGGAAGTGAACTTGCTCGAAGAACACTCAAAAGAGCCTCTCAATCTCTCAATCACTCTCACTCTCAAAAGGATCGCAATGCCTCAATGGAAGGCAAGGGAGCTCTGATACCATGACAAAATATGAAGAGGGGAGAGGAGAAGAGTGGAGATGAGGAGAGAGGGCACAGCTAGAGAGCACACCACAAATGACTAACTATACACTAGATTTAGTTGAAAAAATAGAATATATACAAACCCATTTAGGGTTAGGGTTAGGGGATCTAACCCTTTCCTTTATAGCACTCTATAAGGTGAGTGCTATGCACATATGATCATATGATGTTGAGCATGAACTCTCAATAGACTATTGTCTCTGTGCCAACATGGACTTAGGTAGTTCAAAATGTGTGTGTAGAGTAGCGGCAAAGCTCCACTTGTACTTGCATAAGGCTAGAAATAATCCCTCTTAGAAGTCAAACTTGCATGTTCTACATGCAAGTTCTACATACGATTCCTAATGCGAGTTCTACATGTAAGTTCTACATGAAAGTCCTACATGCAAGTTCTACATGCGAGTTCTACATGCATGTTCTACATGCAACTCCAACATGCAAGTTCTACATGCAAGTTCTACATGCAACTCCTACATGCAACTTCTACATGCGATTCCTACATGTGAGTTCTTAATGCAACTCCTACATGCAACATGCAACATGCGAGTTCTACATGCAACTTGTAACTTCTACATGCAACTTCTATATGCAAGTCCTACATGTAGAGAGAGAATGTCTTACAATTCCTACATGTAGAGAGAGAAGCTCTCCAACTTGTATAAATACCCCATAATGGAATGAAGCCCACACTCTTTGGGGCATTGTGTTGAGATCTACTTTGGTATTCCAAGAAATTGTCTCAAGTGTCCATGCTTCCTTGCACTCCATGTCCAAAAGCATGTCCTAACCTTGCAACTCCTCCTCTCCTCTCCTCCAACCTTGCAACCCATCCTCCCTCTCCTCCTCCCTCCTCCTCCTCCCTTCTCCTTCCTCCTCCTCCCTCCTCCTCCTCCTTCTCCCTCCTCTCTCTTCTCTCCCCCATGCTCTTATACCTTCTTCCTCTCCCACTCCTATGCTCCCCCTAAACCCTTAGTTCCTCAACCCTTGACCTCCATGATTTATGAGGGAGACGAGTTCTCCACCATGTACTCTACCCTGAACCTTGGAACCTCCTTCTAACCCTAGAATCTCTTCTAAACCTTGGAACGTCCTTCTAAACTCTGGAACCTCCTTCTAAACCTTGGAACTTCTTCTAAACTCTGGAACCTCTTCTAAACTCTGGAACCTCCTTCTAAACCTTGGAACCTCCTTCTAAACCCTGAACCTCCCTCTAACCCTTAAACTCCTCCTAAACCCTACAACCCCTAATGAAGGCAAAAACCTTCATTACCTCAACCATGATGATGCACGGTCCTTTTACACATGCATGCACTATGTTTGCTTACCACACTTAAGCCTACGTCTCTCACCGAAATATGACTCGAGGTCCTAAGCTACACGTATACTACAAACGACAACCCCGATATATCTATAGGTGACAAAAAGCCTCAGAACCCTACATACTGAGAATGCCCTACTCTTCCTACAAAAGCTGTGGGAAAGAGCAAACATTTGGCACGGTGGTCGGGGAGACTAGCACCTCAAGTAATGAGTAAACATACGTAGGGGAGAGGGCTCACGAGAGTCGGGGGAGGGCTTACGAGAGTTGGGGGAGGGATCACGAGATATTGATGAGTCACCACCAAACTCAGATAGGTTTGTGTGCACAGATGCCATGGAGGTGGTGGAGCTAGAGGAGGAAGGGTGGAGGTGGCATCCTGTGGGTCTAGCAGTGTTCACTCGTGCCATTGAATAATGAGAGTTAGGGTTTTTTTTTATGTTTTATATAGGCCCATCTGACAAGCATACCTAAGATCTACGGAGCACTCTAAGGTGGATGGAACTTGTGTTGTGGAAACATGATTAAGAGAATGCTCATGACATGTACCTCAAGTCAATTAGGTTCCAAGATAGATTAGCTTGGACTCATAAATAGAATCTTGAGTGAATGTGCATTTCTTCTCTTGTACTCAACAATACATGATAGGCCTCTTATATAGAGAGTGCCCTTTGAATAATCAAGACATATGGGATCCTCTCATCCACATCTCTCCTTGTGGATATCCTCAATCCACATCTCCACATCATGTAGTCCACATCCTAGGGTGGCTACTTTAATTCTTTCCTTAGCACATACCTTAGCCTCTAATTATGTGCTCATGGCACCACAACACTCAACACCTCCCCTTGGTGCCATGATCCTTTGGCTACTGCAAGGTGGTCAGATGTGAGTTACATTCCATCCCCTCCCCTTCGTGCATGCATTGCTACTTAAGGTGGTCAAGTGTGGTTTACATGTCAATACCTCCCCTGGGTGCTTTCCTAGCTACTCTCAGGTAGTCAGGCTTGATTACAAAACATATGGGCTGAAAGTGGCAAGGATTTTGCTTTTCAATGCTTCATGGCAATGGTGTTCACGTTCACTTCTTCTCTTGACATAGCTTGATGCATGATGCTTTCTTCTTCCATGTGCCTTGATGCTTTATGTGTGGATGCCATGTTCTGCGCTATGGTCATCTCATGCACTTGTGCTTTTGGCATGCTTTTTGCATTCATGCATCGCTTTTCCATTTGTTGCAAAGGTCTTACCATAAGTTTTGTTTTGCTTCAATGGCAGTGTCTAATTGCATACGAAAATTCCTCTTGGATTGCAAGTTATGCCTTGTGAAAGTTTTGATCAAGAAGAGGGGCAATTGATGATGTGGCAGAGGCTGTTCACATGTAGCTTGCAGGACTATGCTTAGCAAGGGGTTACTGTGCTTAGGTGGCCCTGTTCCATGTGATAGTCTTTTAACATCAGCTTAGTTAACCCAAGGCAACAGACTTAACCATGGTCATTTTTATCCAATCATAGAGTTAACCCAAGGTAAATGTTGACCTAAGCTATCTATCATGTGTCACTTTGTAGACTAACCCAAGGTGACTGGCTTATCTATCATATGTCTCTACCTTAGGTTGCCATGTGTCCTAAGGTTAGGACCTTAGAACAGAAGGAAATGGAAGCTTTGAAGCTTCTTGCATCCAGCGACGCAGTGAGGAGGATGATGGCACGTGGTGAGGAGGATGCTAGGAGAGCGAGACGCGTGAGGCTGTGGAGCTACTGTAAAGTCGATGAAGGAGCCTTTGTGTGTGGTCGATAGGCAGCTGTTGACATTGGTCGTGGAGAACTCGGAGGTCTACAAGTAGTTGGAGTCATCGTTGAAGCTTGATGGAGGTGTTGCTTGGCGGCTATGGCAGAAGCTCTCACTGATAGCCTAGAGGCTGTGAGGTAGGCCATTGTGTGGAGGGCTTCACATGCTGGAGGCTCGTTGATGGAGATGCTCATTTAGAGAGACATCGTCTGTTGGGGAGTCCAAGTCGTGGATGCTGCAAGATGCATGCGAACCTTGCCTTCTGTGGGAGATTATTGTAGAAGCATCATAAGGAGTCATGTGGGAAAGCAACTGGATGAAGCTTTGGAGTAGTTTGCTTGTGGGTTGCTTGCACTTGCTAGCTGACTGTTCCGAACAGAGCGAAAGATATGTAGTCAGGTCTTTGTTCTTTTGCTTACAAGGAACACTAAAGGAGATCGGCAATTAGTTTTGTTTGCTCTCAGTTTGGACGGGGTCCTGTGAAGAACAAACTGAGAAAATCGATTTCTAATGTCTCTGTGATGCTTGAAGAAGATGCATTTCACATGAGGTCATAGAGATGTAGCTCCTCTATAGTCCGCACTGGTTGTGTCTTGATGTAGTCCGTGCTAGTCACTACTGATTGATGTAGCATCTGAGCGCATTGTTGCTTGAGTGTTCATTGCTTGTAGTAGCTAGTCTACTTGTGGCTGTTCGTAAATCCTCTTGTCCAGTGGACGTTGAAGAATGGTGTAGATTTTCTCACTTAGAGGATTGTTGCATGCATTGAAGCCCACGATGCTTGAGTTGAGTCTAGCTACTGTAGAGGAGCCGTAGGATAGCTTTAGAGTCGCTATATGACTGCTAGGTAGAAGAAGTTTGAGTAGGTTGTAGATAGGGCTACTATTGTAGGAGCAGAGGACCAAAAGCCCAGGAAGTAAACCCCAAAATGGCCAGAGGAAGACCTCTAATGTATCATGAAATGAGCCTTCTCTAAAAACTCAAACCTGTCTCAAAGAATATGAGAGACCTTATAGCAACGGAATCTTGATCTTTCCAATCCGAAACAAAGATAGAATGGGTAACTCTCTCTCTCTCTCTCTCTCTCTCAGAAGATTATGAAGGAATCGCTCTCTTTTCATAATGGGGAGATGAAAATTTCATAAGAACTCTCCTTTACAAAAACATCAAGAAACCAAGAAGGAACTCTCCATCTAAAAAACTAAAACTAACCTAGGAGAACTCATGACCTCCTAAGGCATGACTATAATTGATCTAGGAGACTAGGCCTAAGCTCTGATACCATGACAAGCATACCTCAGGATCTATGCAACGCTCTAAGGTGGATGGAACTTGTGTGGAAACATGATTAAGAGAATGCTCATGACATGTACCTCAAGTCAATTAGGTTCCAAGATAGATTAGCTTGGACTCATAAACAGAATCTTGAGTGAATGTGCATTTCTTCTCTTGTGCTCAACAATAAATGATAGGCCTCTTATATAGAGAGTGCCCTTTGAATAGTCAACACATGTTTGGGATCCTCTCATCCACATCTCTCCTTGTGGATATCCTCAATCCACATCTCCACATGTGTTGACTATTCAAAGGCCACACCCATCGCCCTCCTCCATACCCCCCCTCCCCCCACCCTTTCTACCACTCCACCCCTCCCCTCGCCCCACCCTGCACCCCTCCCTTCTCTTCCCCCTCCTTCACCATGTCCCCACCTTCCCCAACATCATTACCTCACACAAACCTTGGACTCCAAGAGTGAGTACAAAATTTACGGTCAAAATAAGCAAGATATTAAAGAGTGAGTACACAAATTGTGGTAAAAATAAGCAATATATTTATTTCTTATTTGTATACAATTACACCATAGCTTCTATTGCTGGTTGGACCCATCTGCTCCCTTCTCTCAATCTAGCTTGCAACCAATGTGTGACTCATCGACTCCCTATGGATGCTTTCTAAGCACTATTCCTTCTATTCTTTGATACAATTTGAACTGCTTTTGCAAGTTTTGATGTCTTTGCCTTTTCATACTTTAAAGTCCTTCCTAGTAAACATCTTAAAAACCAATCGAACATCTCATGCAATGCATTGCTCGAGTGACACCACCACCATGCCTTGCGTTCTTGAAGTAGGCTGCCTTGGCTCTATAGTGCAACTTCTCCATGCCTTGTGTATGCCAAATGGACAAAGGGCCCCCATTTTGTATAAACCATGGTCCATGTGCATAGAGAATATGTTGCAAACATGATGAGAATCATTTCAGCAACAAAAACTGTTTATAAAGCAAGTGCTAAATATTACGATGGTGCCAAGATTACCATGTAATGCGTAATGTGCGACTCCGTCCATGCTTTCACCATTAATTGCATAAACTCTTTCACAGCCATCCTGAACCTTTCATAATACATCTTAATGATTTGAACCTAGTGAAGCAATTTTATCAATGAATCTACCTTTGTCCATACTTTAGCTCTAAAAGTTACTACTTGAGGATGAGAAGCCTTATTGGTCGTGCATTCACACAATGCTTTCCAGTATTTCCAACCCAAACTGCTTTAAGACAATGTATGTTTGTCTTTGTCGAGATTGTGGTTCGATAGGAATCTCCTTGCCTTTCCTCCACCCATGGACACTTTTGCAAGAAGATTCTGTGTTGCCCCAAACATTTTCTTATCCTCCTCAAGTTTGACATGTCCTCCATGGAATCCCATCTCTGACAGCAACTTCTCAACTTCTACAATGCACCATGTGGATACTGCTTGCAGAATGAAATTCCAAGCATAAACAAGATGCAAATACAAAAACTTATCAAGTACGTGTAGTTCCGCATGTAAAGTATATATTTGTACTCTCTCAAGTGTGACGGGCAAGATGGGATCCCACTTTGGATCCTTCTTGTCGCAATCGGGAGCTTGCGTTTGGCTACAAGATAGAATGCCATTCTCGGATTGTAAGCCTCAGCCTTTTGCTTACATTGCGAACACATGCAATAAAGGCATGTGTTCATTGCATTTGCCCCTGTATCACAACCATGCAAACACTTGAGGGTTTTCAAATCACCAGCAATATGCCATTCAACTCAAAATGTTCCATGGCCATTGGCTGTCAATGTTTGCTCTTTCTCTTGTCTTTGAATCACTGATGGGATTCATGTTCTGTCTAGAACCCACTTCAATGCCTCATGGTACTCTTTTGGAGTCTCAAATGCTGCAAGCCACCATATATCTTTCTCTAATTTCCCTAAGAAATCTTACTCTACTTCTTCGTTCCCTTGAACAAAGGCTAAGGCTTTATTCGTAATGCAGATGCTCACTCTCCCTAACTTGTGTTCGTTCACCAATTGAGCTTCATCCATTTTGATGACAAATATGAGCTTTCCATTGCAATCTGTACAACAAAAAAGAGAAATCGTTAGGATAAACATGATATAGGAAATGAACTAAGTAAAGTGCAATGCTATAATGGATTTCCTCTTACCATCTTCTCTCATGCCATAGAATTTGACCATTGCTTGTTGCAGTTTCTCAACATCTAAGTAGACATTATTGAAAGCATTCATCTCAAAGGTTTGCAAGCTAGATTTCTTTTTACTCTTCCAAGTCATTGCGCCCCTTACGCAATGGTACCCTCCAAGAATTTCTCTTGCACGTTGGTCTCGTTGTGCACATCTCACAAACCAAGGTGTGGGTAGGGTCATTGTAGACTTCTTATACTTTCCCAAAATAGCAAACTTGAAAATTTTGAAAATAGATGTGTAAGCTTCACGACTTACACCGGCAGTATCACAAGCTGCAATCATCTTCTTTGCATCCACAATATCCTTGAAGTCCTTCATCACCTCTTCAGTAATTTATGTCGCTCCAAGTCCAATGCATTTCACTCCAACTCCAATGCTTTGGCTTTATCATGAAGATCTTGGTTCTTCCTTTGAAGATCCTGCATAGAGTTATGCATTGCAATAATGGTGCTATTTCCTAAATGTGCTAGCATCTCTACTTGGGCTCTATGCATCTCGCTTGCTTGCATAGCCATTGACTAAGCATTGTTTAACCGATTGCAATAACCAAGCAACCTCGCATGTCCATTTCCAACAAACCAAACTAGCTCATGCATTGTATGGAAAGGAGGGATCTTTTGGTTGGCAGGATCTAAAGGATACAAGGATCCTTCTACCCAAATGTCGAGATGCTTCTTTTTTTGTGAATGAGACTGTGGAGTTTGGAAGCTCCCCTCAATCCTAGACTATGTGTGCTTGCACATTCAGCCTCCAACTCTAAGTGAACTTGGTACTTGTTGGAGACGTCCTCGAATGGTGCCATGAGTAAAGGAGTGTAGAGAAGGGGAAGGTGTGGAGAAGCAGGCTTGAAGGAGCAGCATGCAGGAAGAGGGAGGGTGAGGAGGAGGAGGGATGGGGGAGGGAGGAACAACAGTTGAAGAGGAGGGAAGGGGGATGGACTAGCAAGTGTGGAGGGTGAGGAGGAGTAGGCATGGAGGAGGAGGGAGGGGGGAAGGAGGAGCAGGAGGGAGGGGGGGGGAGGAGCAGGCGTGGAGGAGGAGAGAGGGGGAGGGGAGGAGGAGCATGCATAGAGGAGAGAGGGAGGCAAGAGTGGAGGAGGGAGGGAGGGGGAGGGGAGGAGGAGCAGCCATGGAGGAGGGAGAGAGAGGAGGAGGAAGGGGGAGGAGGGAGTGAGGAGGGGGAGGGGGAGGAGGAGGGAGGGGGAGGAGGAAGTGAGGAGGGGGAGGGAGGGAGTGAGGAGGGGGAGGGAGGGCGAGGAGGGAGTGAGGAGGGTGAGGGGGAGGGGGAGGGGGAGGGAGGGAGGGAGGGAGGGAGGGAGGGAGGGAGGAGAGAGAAGAAGGGAGGGAATTCAAATTTTGAATTTTGAATTTGCTGGTTCCCACCTAGGAGTAAGAGTTGTGTAAGAGGTGTAAAAGGTGTAAGAGGTGGGGTCACTTTTGGGCTTAACCCACCTAGGTGAGGGGGGTTTAGGACTTTTTGGGACCTACCTTGGCCCTTTCATTAGGACTAATCCATTCCTTAGAGGCCCTTTTGAGACCCGATGTCTCCCCTAATGTACCAAGGAAAGCAGACACTAGCCAAATTAACATATGCTCAGAAAGGGAAAATAGTTGAGGTTGACACTATCAATAGCATATGCCCACGTACATGATGATCATTGCAGGAAATTGAATTCATATGCCCACATACATGATAATCATTGCAAGAAATTGGATGCAAAGTCATGCAAATGCATCATGGTTGGCTACAATGAAGAAAGCAAAGCATACAAGTTGTATGATCCCATCAACCGCAAGGTCATTATCTCCAGACATATAATCTTTGATGGGGAATCAGAATGGAAAACCTCAAACACATGAGATAAACGTACTGATTTCACAGTCATCTACAGAAACGGTTGATGAAGAAGAGCAAGAATTGCCAAAAACACCCCAAGAAGAGCCACAGCAGCTCAGATGGTCTACTAGGGAAAGTAGACATCCAACCAGATTGACATATGTTCAAAAAGGCAAAGAAATTTAGGTTGAAACCACTAGCTATGCTCTTATGACTACCATCATGTCTACAGAAGAGCCAGTGTACTTCAAAGATGCAGTTGACAAGCCAAAGTGGCAAACTGCTATGAATGAAGAAATGGATGCTTTGTATAAGAATAATACTTGTGAATTATGTGACCTTCCACTAGGAAAGAAAGACAGAGCAAACAAATGGGTATACAAAGTTAAATACAATCCAAATGGAAGTATTCAAAGATACAAATCCAAACTAGTTGCAAAATCATTTGCACAGCAATATGGTTAAGATTTTGATGAGACTTATGTAAAGATGGATTCCATATGGTTCTTGATATAACTAGTGACACTCAGTAGATGGAATGTGTACCAGCTCGATGTCAAGAATGCATTTCTCAATGGTTACCTAGACGAGGAAGTCTATAGGCAACAACCAGTAGGTTATGTTGAACCAAAAAAGAAGAATAAGGTTTGCCATCTTAAGAAAAGTCTCTATAGCTTAAAGAAAGCACCTAGAAGATGGTATAGCAGAATTAACAAGTATTTTGCTGATCTGGGATACATGAAGTCCGTTGCAAATCATACTCTCTACTACAAAGCTCAACCAAAAGACATTACTATTGCACTTTTGTACGTAGATAATCTGATTGTGACAGGAAGTAAGGATAGCTTCATCATAAAGCTAAAACAACACTTATCTACGAAGTTCAACATGAAAGATCTTAGACTTATGCACTATAGTCTTGGAATTGAGTTCTAAAGAGATTCAGACAACACATTCATGAGTCAACTCAAATATGTTGACAGTCTCCTAAAGAAGTTTCATATGGCAGATTGCAAGATTGCAGCCACTCCCATGGAACAGAGTTTGAAACTTACTAAAGATTCAAAAAATCCTACAGTCAATGATAGATAGTACAGGCAACTCATTAGATCTCTTATATATCTGACTATCATATGGCCAAATATATGTTTTGCAGTAAGTTCACTTGTTTATAGCAAATCCAAAATAGTCTCTTTGGAATGCAACCAAAAGAGTCTTGAGATACATCAGAGGTACAAGACAGTTTGGGATAGAATATAGAGGAAGTCATCCACGGTTGCATGGGATACTGTGATAGTGGCTATGGTGGAGATCATGAGACCAATAGATCCACACATGGATATGCATTTTTCCTTGGTCAAGGTGTTATTTCATGGTTATCAAACAAACATCCAAATGTTTCTTTGTCTTCGACTGAGAAGCAAAATATAGAGCACTCACTATAGGTGCATGTGAGGCTATATGGCTCAGAATACTATTCTCAAAAACAGATTAGTTTGATGAGTCAAAGCCAACAACAATATACTGTGTGATAATCAATAGGCTCAAGCATTGGTAAAGAATCAAGTATATCACTCCAGGAAAAAGCACATTGATTTCAAAGAGCACTTCATCAGAGAAAGCATGTTACTTGGTGACATCACACTGGAGCATTGTGATAGCAAAGAGAATGTTGCATACATCTTTAGCGAACCACTCGATAGCATTACTGTCCAACTATTTGGGCTACTTGCTGTCTGACTCCAATCTGATAGCATAGTTGGACTCTTGTCTGACTCCAGTCAAACTACAGTAGGACTACTATCTGACTGTTTAAACTAAATGTCTGATTGGTTTTGATCTGAAAGATTTACATCCATTTGATTATGAATAGAAATCATTGAATTATCATTGCAAATATTACCATCATCTTTAATATGAGTCAGAATCGGAATCATTGTCCTCTTCATGCCCATATTTGGACTGTAGAATCTGGACTCTTTGTTGAAGCTCAAAGATGTCATTAACATGATGATTAGATCTCCAATCACCTCTATGAATTTTGGTATGCCAAGATTTTGTCTTCTCAATTAAAACTGAATACTCCATGAGCTTATCTAATAACTTTTTGATTTTTTGATCATACTTTGTCTTACAAATTGCTAGAAAAATCTCATAAAACTTGTCATCCAAAAGAGGGAAACTATTTTCTTCGATGACCATGTTGCTTGCAATGCTTGCACAAATTTAGATAACAATCCTTTTCTTTGTGATCAGAATTTGTAGACAACAAGCAATGCATCCTCCGACACTTCTTGCACTTTAACTTTACCATGATGTGAACACAAGTTGGACACTTTTTTTTTGAAGAAAATCAGAAAATATTCAGATGAATGTACCTCAAATACATGCTTCGGTTTGTTTAGACTTTGGATTTTGCATTCAAACTAGTCAAACTTTGGAATTTGGCATTCGAAACTATGTCGGATTGTCTTCTGACAATGGCACAAAAGTCAGACCTCAATCCGAGAAGCAAATCTCTTCCATTTGAGAATCCAAAAACATATACTAAAAGCTGATACAATGTAGAATCATGTTGTCAAGTCAGATTATGAAGAACAAGTTAGAAATAAGAGAACTTTGGTCACACTTTTGTTGAACTGCAAGTAGGACAGACTGTGTGGACTATTTCTCGATAACTTAGAGATTAAAAATGGTATCCATTTGTCTGACATACATTCCCTTTGCTTCAGATTTGATGTTGGAAACTTGGCTTACACTTCAAATCATCTAGTCAAGAATTTTATCTTTGTTTTAAGCTTGAGATGAGGTGGACTCTAAAATGATGATCTCTTATTTATGTCTGACTGTTGGTCAATGTGTGATGGAATGTAATGCTTAGTCCTTCTTCAATTCCCTAGAATCATCATCTTGAAGGAAGACCTACTTCATGATGTTGATCTTGAGCGAAGGTGTTGAGAGTTCATAATGCATCCCTAGCCATGCAAACCATTTCTAATGGGTATGATACTTTGCACATGCCTTAAGGTGAGTGATATTGAGGTGCATTCAAATTACCATGCCCATTGTAGAGTCGTTCATAAATTGAATAAGACATGCCAAGGTGTGTTTTTTTACCCTTGTGTATCATTTGTGGTGAGAAACATGGTATAATGCTTTCCCGGCCATCCAAACCATATCCGATGGGCATGATATTTTACACATTTTTTAAGATAGGATATAGAGATGCATGCAAGGTATTGTGCTCATCGGATACATGCATGTTCGAATAAGCCACCTCCTTGCATGTTTTTTTACCCTTACACATGATACTTGGTGAGAAACATGGTATTATGCATCGCCGACCATCCAAATCATATTTGATGAGCACGATACTTTTCATTTACCTTAAGGTGTATGAGATTGAGGTGTGTACAAAGTGCTGTGCCTATTGGAGACTTGCACATTCTAATAAGACACCCCAAAGCATGATGTTTGACATTTTGTATGATACTTGGTGAAAAATATGGTATAATGCATTCCCAAACCATCCAAATAATTTCCAATGGGCACCATACTTTGCACATGCCTTAACATAGGTGATATATAGTTGCATGAAATTTATCTTTTGCCTCAGAGACTTGCAAGCTTGAATAATCCAACTCATTGCTTTCTTTTTTAACCCTTGTGCATGATACTTGGTGAAAAACATGGTATAATGCACCTCGCTACTCAATCTTTTGCAATTTTGAAACCACACGTGTGATCATGGTGCATAAAAACCATATGAAATGGGTGCAATACTTTGCATTTGAGTTAAGACCTAAGATAGGTGATATTGAGATGTGTGCAAGGTATCATGCTCTTCAAAGACTCACGTGTCAAATAAGCCACCTCATTGTGTGTTTTTTGACCCTTGTGCATGATACTTGGTGAAAAGCATGGTATCATGCATCCCTATCCATCAAAACCATATTCGAGGGGCACGATACTTTGCACACACATTAATATAAGGGACATGGAGTCATGTGAGAAGTAACATGTCCATCATGGACTCGCACGTTCGAATAAAATGCCTTGAAGCTTTTTTTTTACCCTTGTTCATGATGGGTGATGAAAAACATGGTATAATGCACCCCCAATAATGTAAAACATATTGGATGGGCATGATAATTATCATGTGCCTAAAGCTAGTATAGGTTGAGGCATGTGAAACGTATCGTTCCCATGAGAGACTTGCACATTTGAATAAGGAACTTTGAAGCACGTTTTTTGACCCTTGTGCATCACGAGTGGTGAAAAACATGGTATAATGTCTTTGACAATGCAAACCATATAAATAGGCATAATAATTTACATCCACCTTAAGTTGGGTGATATTGATGTGTGTGCAAAGTCTCATTTCCATCAAAGAGTCCACATGCGAATAAGGCACCGCAAAGCATGTTTTCTAAACCTTGTGTATGCTAGTTGTTGACAAACATGGTGTAATGTGTCCTTGACCATGCAAACCATATATGATGGGCATGATACTTTGTATGTGTCTTAAGATAGGCAAGATTGAGATGCATGCAAAGTTTCATTCCCATCAAAGAATCATACATTCAAATAAGACACCCCGACGCATGTTTTTAGACACTTCTGCATGATACTTTCATTACAAGACACGGGCCTCTTTTCGACACCAATACTGACACTAAACAATATGAATTTTTTTTAACGAGTGGAAAGTTTTGGAAACTCCGTCAGTGTGGACATCGCAAAGAAATCATCGGTGCGAGCATCAGTGTCACCGTCAGTAATATATGCCCGATAGTGTTGGCATGGGTGTCTATATATACCGACCCTGCAGTGTCGCTACAAGCGTCAATATATACCAACACTTTTACAGAAGCTTTAAAAAAATTATGTAGGGCAAGATAGGGCTTGTTTCAATCCCATCCTACCCCACATAATTTTTTTCCATTAAAATCACGATTAAATGTTACAAATGCGGAGGTGTACATTACAATTTTGCAATGAAAGTCTACAAAGTAATGTCAATATGCTACAAAATTGCAAATCCACCAAAGTAATGCGCTAATGCACTAAAAAATGGCAAAAGTGCCGAACTCCAAAATGGCAAATCCGTCAAGGCGCACAATTTTGTGTAATTAACTTATATGATTGTGACACGTTGTTGGCCTGCTTTCTTGCTTTAGCAGTTTATCCTCCCAATTATAGTGATTAAATGCTTATCAAAAGACGTTAGAACCGCTATCTACAAGATCATTGGTATTGTCAGCTACGCTTACTATCATATCACCTTCATTATATATCATACATTTTAAATGATGGATATAAAATATTGAATCTTACAAGTGCATGTGGAATAGGTTGATCTCACAAAAAGACATCTGTATCAAGCATCAAGAGGGCTAAGGTGAACTCCATTGAAGTTGTGTGCCTGCTTGAGAAGCACTTTCCCTCAAGCATTATGACGACTCAGGTGCACTTGCTTGTACATGTAGTTGATGAGGTCGCCATTGTTGGAACTTGAGGAGAGAGGAGTCAATGAAAGCATCAATGAAATCATCAATGAAAGCATCATTGAAAGCATCCTTGAAAGCATTGATGCAAGGGTTGGTGTTAGTTGGTATGGTAGTCGATATAAATGTCGGTATAGGGGTTGGTATATACCAACACATATACCAACGACCATACCCACAGCTATTTTGACATCCACACTGACACCTTCCCTACCTGCTAACCGTATCAACGATCTTCATGACCGTGCCCGCAAGGCATCGAAAGACAGCGTTAGAAAGAGGCCCCTGTCTTGTAGTGTTGAAAATCATGGTATAGCGCATCCCTGACCATCCAAACCATGTCCGATGGACAAAATAATTTGCACGCACCTCAAGATGGATGTAATTGAGGCATGTGCAAAGTGCCATGTCCATTAGACACTTGCACGTTTGAATAACCTACCCCAAAGCATATTTGTGCATTAAACTTGGTGAAAAATGTGATATATTGCATCCCCAACCATGCAAACCATATCCGATAGGCATGTTACTTTTCATGTGTCTTAAAATAGGTGATATTGAGACACATGCAAAGTATCATTCCCATTGGAGAATTGCGCATTTGAATAAGGCATGCCGAAGTGTGTTTTTGGACCCTTGTGCATGATACATTGGGAATAGCATGGTATAACATATCCCTGACCATCCAAACCATGCTCGATGGGCATGGAACTTTGCATACGTCTCAAGGTGTATGCGATTCAGGTGTGTGCAAAGTATGGCTCCCATGAAAGACTTGCACATTTGAAAAAGGCACCCCGAAGCATGTTTTAGGACCCTTGTGCATGATACTTGGTGATAAACATGGTAAAATGTGTCCTTGGCTATCCAAACCATGTCCGATGGGCATGATATTTGCAAGTGTCTCAATTCAGGTGCAATCAAGGTGTGGAAAGTTCTATATCCATCAAGGTATGTGCAATTGAGGTGGGTGCAAGGTATCGTGCCCATCAAAGACTCGCACGTTCGAATAAGGCATCATAAAATGTGTTTTTTGAACATTGTGCATGATGGGTGGTGAAAAACATGGTATAATGTGTTTTCGACTATCCAAACAATATTTAATGGGAATTATACTTTGTAAACACTTTATGATAGGTGACATGGAGTCGTGTGCAAAGGACCATGCCCATCAGAGACTCACATGTTCAAATGACGCTAGTGCATGACGGGTGGTGAAAAACATGGTATAATGCATCAACAATGAAATCCATATCCTTGGTGATGATATTTGTACACACCTTAAACTGGGTGAGGTTGAGGCATGTGCAAAGTACCCTTGTGGGGTGCACTATTAATAAACCCTATATATGATGTGCATTCAAAGGGTATTTTAAAATCCCCTTATCTATAAATTTTTCATGGATAAAATTACCCCTGTTCCTATAAAACTTACGGTTTTTTCCAAAAATCAATAAATAATCCCCTTATGTAAATACATTTCTATAAATCTACCTTAATTTTTGTAATTAAAAAGCCCCTCCATTTGAACTCCCTTGGTATACTTACATATTTTTAGTTGAAGCCCCCAAGAAAGTACCATACCCTTAGGAGACTTGCACATTCGAACAGGGCACCTTGAACCGTGTTTTTAATCCTTGTGCATGATACTTGGTGAAAACATGATATAATGTATCTGTGACCATCCAAATACTTTGTATGCAACTTAAGATAGGTGATGTTGAGGCACATGCAAAGTATAGTGTCCGTTTTAAACTTGAGCATTCAAATAGGGCATGATGAAGCTTGTTTTTTTATCCTTGTGCCTTATCCTTGGTGAAAAACATGGTATAATGCACCCTTAGCCATCCAAACGATATTCGATCGGCACAATACTTTGCATGTGCCTTAAGATAATTGAGATTTATATGCCTGCAAGGTATTTTACTGATCAAAGACTCGCATGTTCAAATAAGCCACCTCATTGCGTGTGTTTTGACCCTTGTGCACGATACTTGCTGGAAAACATGGTATAATGCATCCTTGACCTTCCAAACCATATTCAATGGGCACGATGCTTTGTGCATGCCTTAAGATATGTGATATTGAGGTGTGTCCAAAGTATCATGCTCATTGTAACCTTGCACGTTCGAATAAGACACGCTAAAGTGTGTTTTTTTACCCTTGTGCATGATACTTTGCAAGTGCCTTGAGATACCTAAGATTAAGGTGCATGCAAAGTACTGTATGCATTGGACACTTGCGCATTCAAATAATCCATTCCAAAGCATGTTTTTTGACCCTTGTGCATCATACTTGGTGAAAAACATGGTATAATGCATCCCTGACCATCCAAAACATATCCAACGGGCACTATACTTTATATGCAACTTAAGATAGGTGAGATTGAGGCATGTGCAAAGTCCATCATAGACTCAAGCATTCAAATAAGCCATGCCAGATCTTGTTTTTTGACCCTTATATCTGATGCTCAGTGAAAAACATGGTATAATGCATCCTCGACCATCCAAACCATATCTAATGGGCATGATATTTTCCATGTGCCTTAAGATAGGCGAGATTGAGATGTGTGCAAAGTGTTGTGCTTATCAAAGACTCGCGTGTTTGAATAAGCCACCTCGTCGCATTTTTTGGACTTTTGTGCATGATACTTGATAGAAAACATGGTATAATGCACCCCTGACCATCCAAACCCTATTCGTGGGGCACGTACCTTATGATTTGTGACATGGAGTCGTGTGCAAACTACCATTTCCATCAAAGACTCGCACTTTCGATTTATGCACATTGAAGCATGTTTTTTGACCCTTGTGCACGACCAATGTTGTCATGATATATACGGGGGGCGGAGGGGGCACTACATAAAAACCCCATATAGAACATGCAAAATCAAGGGGTATTCAAAAACCCCCTACCTACAGATTTTTATAACCTATATACATCCCTTCTTTAAATTTTGAGAGGATTAAAGTACCCCTTACGTATGAAAATTTCTTTTTTATAATTAAAAACCCCCTTATGTATGTATATTTTTTGTAACTCCATAAAATTATAAAACCCCTTCCGTTCATCACATGTGCTATCTTTCATATTTCTTAGTGGCCCCCCCAGGAATATATAAAAATCTCAATATTTGTATATTGTATACAAAAATATACATATGTGCATTTGTGTGTGTGTGTGTGTGTGTGTGTGTGTGTGTGTATGTGTTCATATATGGATGTATATATATGTATGTATGTATGTCTCATGTATATATATCTGTGTGTGTGTGTGTGTGTGTGTACTCTCTCTCTCTCTCTCTCTCTCCCCCCTTGCTTTTCCCCATTCCTTTATCACAATAAAATTAAGATTAAAAGAAAATTTGAAATCATGCAAAGTTTGTTATATTATTGAGAGAAGATTAATGTTTTTTTAAAGTGTTGGTGTAGTTTACAAAGGGCATGCGACAAAGTTTGTTTCAACTTTCTGGGATGGAGGTGATTCTATGTTACAAGAGAGAAATAGTTGCATTTGCAACTATTCATGATAGTGATCCAAAATTTGTGTGCAGTTTGATGACCGAAGCACCTACATGGCTCTAAAAGTTTTCACCCATGGTTGTCCTAGATCTCATTTTCTAAAAGGTTTTAATGTTTGTATCTCCTAAAAGGGACTTCTATAGCTCAAGAAATCTCAATTTCAAGGCTTAGCTTCAAATAGTGTCCCCAAGAGAGTTAAGCTCAATTGTGTTGTCAAGATATCTCCTCTATCACTTCTACTCCTACATCAAGTTTCCTTAGTCAACCTTTTTAGAGTCTTTGAGTAGTCATGTGATACAAACAAGCATCAAGGTCATGAAAGGAGATCCGATCGTGCTAATTTGAGACATGGCATAGCTCCACAATTATAAAAATTATATTGCTTTTTCTTCCCATCCATGGTCAAGCAAGAACCGTGGTTCAATGGTTAAGATTACCTCCTTACTATGGGATGTGATCTTGTGTTTATATTCTTGCTACTAGAAATCTTTAGGATCGTTTGATATAATTCTAACTAATGAATATTTTTTAATTAAAAAAAACCATGTGTCCTAGCCATGCCAGCGGCAAGTTTTAGCTAACACATCATGCTCATTGCCATGACAGTGCTCCACATTTTCCACATCAATCAACATATGTCATTATACATGGTATCAAATCCATGTAACAAATTTAGTTTGCCACCTCATCATGTGGGAGCGGACAAACATCAGCCCTTTAGCTCTAATACCATGTTCACGGAGAGTGTCAAAAGCTGAAGTGTGAGAAGGTGAGAGGATGGCAGCCTCTATACACTAGGATGATATGCAATGCGAACAATTTTCAATTAAACAATATGAAGAATACAAATATATATACGAAACCCCAAACTTCCAAGACCCATCCGCATGTCACCATTCTTGTGTACACTATAGAAACATAGTGTAAATTACGTCTTCCACCATACACCCCACACGACCCTAAAGAAATTTGGTAGCATTATAATAATCTCAATATTTATAATTTAGCTTCATGTGCACTTATTACCTTATGTCATATTTTTTCAACCTATATATTAGTTGCAAAAAATCTCATTACTCCTTATGTATATAAAGAAAACATAGCATACATAATATCTCCATAATATACAATCTTCCCTCTTTCACTATAATGGGCTTTCTAATTGGAAGCTTGGATTTGATTGAACCCTTCATTATAATCAGTTGTTTGTGATCATGATTTGGTATGAGGTCGACTAATATAAGCATACCATGAAAACAAGAATATAAAAAACAACCATGCAATTATGCAGATCTTTCCCCTTTCTCTATGATGAGTCTTCTAGTTATAAGCTTGGGTTAGAATGTACCCTTACTCATAATTAAGTGGCTGTATTTATGAGTTATTATGAAGTCAAAATTAGTATAAAAACAAGAAGATTCAAGAAGACACTATGTAGGCATTATTAACAAATAAATAGGGCATCATTTGTACAATATCCTCACTATGTAAGTATAATTAACAAATAAATTTGTAACACTATGTATAATGTTTTACATGACACTCCTAAAGCATTGACCTTTTTTTTTGTATGAAGCATTGACACTTGACATTAACAATAAAGAAAATGAAAACAAGTAAGGCCATGTGTACATAAGACATGCTAAACAAAACTTAATGAAATTTAATTTTAGGGTGGGGGGGGCATCCTTAGAAGTTCAATTTACTAAAAGTGAAAGAAGGGGAGAAGAAGAGACAAACAAAGAGTGAAGTTGGGATGAGATAATGAATAAGGATACAATAAATTTGAAAGGGGAATTTCAAGATTCTCTTGCCTAGCTCAAGGGCAATTGGGGTTGCGTCCAGGACCACCATAGTAGAAGAAGTTGCCCCAATTACTACTGTAGAAAGATCTAATGTTGTAGCATGAGGGATGGTCAGCACTTGTAGCAAGTGTGGACATAATTTCCAATTGGTTCTTTGCATTCACCACCTACAAGATTGTGCCAAAAAAGAAAATATAAAAAGGTGAATTCACACTTACATATCAAATTGAATGTTAAGTGATTTTTTATTGTATTTCATCCCAAAATTTATCCTCCACTCCCCACCCCCCTCTATGTTTATTATCTACTCCTAGATATCACATGAATGCATTGTAAGTACTATAGTGGACCATGGGTCATGAACTTATGCTATTTCCTACTGTTATGATCAACTTTAAAGAAATGTTAGAAGCTAAACCCTAAGGCTAGTCATCATCAAGTAGTATGGGAGAAAGTCTATCAATGCATGCATGGTGTGTGTGTGTGTGTGTGCGTGCGTGCGTGCATGTGTGAACGCACATGCGCAAGCGTGTGGGTGAGTATGTGTTAGAAACAAATCTTTTGATTGGATTTGATCTTCTACTCTATTGGGTTTATAATTGGGCACTATGGACCTAATGGAAGTACTGCAATCATCGAGTCTTTAATGATCCTTCTGTTGATAAGTATGAGTTCTTTCAAGCATCTCTGAGACAGTCATTTTATGATTTTCTACATGCTTGAGATCTAGATTATCATGCCGTCTTGTCATATATTGACATCTTCTTTTGATGTTTGTAAATGTGTGTGTCCCTTCTTTTGGGACTGTTTCTTATAATATTATGACAATAGATTTTAATTTCTTTTTTTTACAAGTGTTACAAACAAAGCGTGAGGGGATTTCCTTTCTTTATGAGATAGACACACCCACACTCCCTAGGGGAGATATTTCCTTCCTTATGAGAAAGATACACCCGCACTCCCCTTGGGGGAGAATTTCCTTTCCTATGAGATAGACACACCCACACTCCCTTGGGGGGACGAGACTCGCAAAATGTGTGTACCTGAAGGTTGCGAAAATAGCTTGCACGAGCAAAGCCATCTTGGGCGAAGCGACCACTACCCATATGGGTAGCAGTGTGGCGTGGGGTGGCCACGGTTTGTGCAACTTCACCACCCCATTCCACCACAGTCGCCGTGTGCCCAAGATGGGTGAAGAGCGCAGCAGGCCAATAGCCCACAAGCACACCGTCCCCAAACTCCATCCACCAGTCGCCCTTGCTTGGGTCCTGTCCAAGGTACACAACAATCATAAGCGAAATGAGCACAATCTCTCTACTTATTCAGATCCAGTTGCTACGCATGTCGAGAATGTACATTTTGCATCAGCTCAGAACTATGATGCAATCCTCGCTTCGATTCATCATGTTCAGCCCACAGCTTTGACTTGCCTTCCAAATGAGAATGCGGATGTCGTATTGAGCTTCCCCGTAGGTTGACCATGGCGCGATGGCAGCTCCCATGGATATCCGGTTGCTTGTCTGCACGAATCCTGCGCACAGCAAGTTGTAGCACCCCGTCTGCTGATACGCATCCGCCTGAAAAGCAAACTCGCCACATTGCAGTTTGATCGCAAATGCTAACAGCGCAACCTTCTAAAGTTTCAAGGCTTCAAAATCGCTAGAGCATAAGAACATATGAACACAATTGCTACAAGTTCGCTCTATGACAATCTAAAAGAGTTTAACTTTCGATTCATCTCAAAGCATTCAAAATGGCTTTAATTTCAACAAACGTTTGCTTCTAAGACTGAGTCAAAGCTTCGGATGACTTACTGTCCAGTATATAAAGAACCGTGGACGCCCATCTCCGTATAGTTCTGGACTTACCTGCAGTTCAAGTACAGTTGCATTAAGTCCACCAGCGAGAAACTGAAACTGCAATTTTGTATCTTACAGACAGTCCTTCACTGTTTTGAAGATCTAAACGAGCGGTTTCTGTAATCTTTCGCGTTAATTCAAGCTGCCCACTTACTTGCCAGCCAGCCTCGATCGTGTTCAAGTCATTCCCGAACGAGCCTGCGAGAATCCACATCTGAGACAAGCTGAAGTCCGATGGATCCTCGATCCAGGGTTCCCAAACATTGATTGTCGCTGCGCTTCCATAGTATTCCCCACCGCTAACATATGCAATGGCGTGCTACAGTGTTGCACGAGGCAGCTCGTCAAGGCACATGCCACATTGCATCGTTCTAACATTCTTAACGTGTGTCTTTAGATTTGGACATCGACTGGAAAGGCTTTACTCTTCTATTCTAGTTTTCTTGGCTATTCGACACAATGAAGACGAGGTTAGTACTCACATCGTGGCCACCCCCTGTCCATGACTGATCTCGCCTTACTGGCTTCTGAAATCGACTGACTTGAACACTAGACTTGCGTCCAAAACTCTCAACTGAAGGCGCACGCTGGATATCATCGAGCGATGTGCGTCGGATTGGGATTGTTCCGTCTGGGCATTCTCCACTCTGCTTCCAAACTTGACGTATTTCGCTTCCGGCTGAAGTCGCATTTGGTCTTGAAATATGGGGCCTTGCAGTTGGATATGCCTGCATGAAGAGGATTTCCTCAGCAGCGTCAACAGCGTAGCAGCTTCTGGAGCGGGAATCTTTTCAAACAACGGCGACCCATTGAAGAACTAGATGTTTAACTTTATGCAGACCTTAATCTGGTGGCCTTTCAACTTAGGATGATCTAAAGCAGGCTGGTGATGGAGCAGAACGCAATCGATAGTGTCTCCGTCAGGGCTCTGCATCAGTTAATATGATCAGAAGCCCGTCACATGATCCAGTATCACAATAACAGATACACTCAAAACACAACGGATGCGTGCGCAAAAAATGCGGAATACGTGCGCTGAAATGTGGAGGAAGAGAGTGTAAATGCCTGGATACTCTTGACGGCAGGCTTGTTCAAGGCGTGGAGCTTCCTGCGAGCAGTAAAGTGCTGATGGAGGTTCTGAGGGGAGTGACTGGAAGCAAGAGGGGGAGGAGGGAAACAGATAAGGAGGAGAGTGAAAAACAACGAGATGATCCACGGATCCCAAGGGATGGAAGCCATGCTTCTGGGAGCAGATCTGAAGCTTTCATGAGTCATGACAGGCAAGAGACGACAAACATAATTTTGAAGTATCCACGGAAGAAGAGGGAACCTCACAAGAGGACGAAGAGACACCATCGTCATCAATTTTCATCATGATGAATAAGACTATTGGGACAAGACCAGCTCATCCAACACCGTCGTCCTAAAGTCTACTCTACCTGCCATTCGGCTCTTTACTGCTTCAACATTGGTGGCTTTGGGGTCGTGGGCACTCGGATGGTGGACACACTAGGAAGGGGGGTGCAAAAAGGTTCGTCTTTGTGACCCCTTGTCAAGCAACAACGCAAAAATCTATGTACATTTTGCTAGAATGATCACTCACATTGGTCTTTCTCACCTCGGTGTAGGTATTTGTGACCCCTGTGTTGAGAAAGTCACAGCATGACTACAGGTAACTGTAAGCAAGCAGGAGAAAGTCCATATACATTTTGGTAGAATGATCATTGGGATTGTATCCATTCGTGCTCACCTCGTGCCCTTGGCTTCAGCGTTAACACTAGTTAGCAACTTTTCTTGCACATGGCTTGACCCAAACTTTACCCTCTAAATATGGGAACAAGTGTCATGATGCCCTTTCCTATTCCTGATAATGGGAGTTAATAGCCTACTACTTCTGTAGCTGGAAGGGTGGAAGCTAGAAATGGCATGACTCTAGGGCATGCTGACACTTGTTGAGAAAATCAGCGCATGACTATAGGTAGCTATAAGCAAGCAAGATAAAATCCGTGTACATTTTGCTAGAATGATCGGTGAGATTCACCTCACCTTTGTTACATTCATTATGCCCTTAACTTCAACATGAACCCTGGTTAGCAACTATTCTTGCACATGGCTTGATCCAAACTTTACGTGGAAGCTGGAATGGGCATGCTAATTGCCTCTACCATACATCAAGGTCTTTAAGCTAGTCCATGCATTAGCTTAAGCTTTAAGCTAGTCCAAACCAGCTTAAGTAAGTTATTTTTATTACCCTCCTCTCTTACAGCTTATTGGCTGTACATCTGGGCCTCGGTGTTGATCCTAGTCTGGGAGTTCTAAAATAATCTTTTCTTCAACATGGTGGGAAGAGTGGGGCACAGAGAAACAACAATCACAGCTTTGGTCCTCGCTTTTTGATCAAAGGGATCCTCAGGGACTTAGGCTAGGTATTAACTTACAACGAACCTATTATAAGCAGGAACTTTATTCTGATAGGTACCTTTGTTAGGACCTAGGGGTTCCTCATTGCTACGTGCAGCGCAGGCTGAGGGCATGTGGCCCATTTTGCTCAATCATTTTTGTATGCAATCTTTACTGGGCCTTGGCAGCCCCTTATAGAATTCTTTCTTTTTGGACAAAAAGATTATTTTTATTTCATTTCATTTATAGAATGTGCCATTTTTATATTAAGTTCCTCAATTAGCCACACCCAATCATCCTTTTGTGAAGAGAGTGGGAGAGAAGTAAGGAGTCTCACTTGCAGCTTTCTCACATGCACAATGGGGGAATACACACAAAGGTGGAGGCTGAAAACAGTTTTCCCCTTCTTAGTTGTGAAAGCCAAAAGAACTCTCTAAGTACCAAAGGAATAAGTGAACGCTATATGTGGGTCTCAAACCAAACTCAGCTAACCTAGGTGGCATACTAACTGAGCCACTAACTAGAGTACATAAAGATAGCTATCATCCAGTTATTATTCATGGGCGGTGTACCAACCGCATTTGCAGCTAACAAGTCGGTGACATAAATGCACAATGGTCACCCTGGTATATCACGAGTGGAGCTCGATATCTCAACACCTTTGACCCTGCTTTTATTTGAACTCCTATAGAGAGACTAAGTTGCCATCCTTAGGATGTCTTCCCATTTTCAAAACACTAGCTTTGGACTACCCCTAATCTCCGCATCCTACTTGCACCTTGCTTCTCCCCCAAAATTTTCTTTCCTCAACCACCACACAAGCCTCACTCTCGCTTTCTCCTACCCTCATCTTCCCATTTTACTAATTAATGGAGGATTTTATATTTATCTTTGGGTGAGTTACTTGTTGGGACCTTGATATTAAAGTATCCCCGAAGATGGTTTATAATAGGTTGGCAACTTGTTTTAAGAAAAAGAGAAGAGGCTAATACGGCGGCATTTGGGTGTTGAAGAAGCTTCCTTTTCAAAGAGACGAAAGATGATGACAAAGTGTGTTGCGAAAAGCTAAGGCATGCATTATGCCCACCATGTTCAAAATCCTCTAAAGAAGACTTTAAATACAAAATCTCAAAAGCTTTGCATTATAGTGCCTTGTCCCAATGCATACCTACCGGTAGTGCTAATAAGAATACTAACCTTGTCCAAATGGATGCCTAAGGGTACTATTGCTAATAAGGAAGCAAGGGTCTTTCCTAGCGAGGGTCTTCCTTGAGGAAGACCTCTGCTAAGTGTGAGTTTAGGCCACGGGCAATTGTGACCCTAGTAGATGGCCGTGTTTGAGTGGGTTTTCTTTTTTTTATAAGATAGTGACCTTGGTGCCCAATGCCTCTTGGATCTCACACAATATGTACAACTAAGAAAGTTTACAAGCCAAATGCTTAAATGGTCTCCAAATACACTAAATTTGCTTCAAATGATTCAATGCACACGACTCGATTAATGCGTGATGGAGGCTCTTGTGGAGGCTTTAGACTTGGAGCGCATATTGGCACCTCCATTATGGAGGTTGTTGATTTGAGCATTCGTGCACAAACATTAGTCCAGCCAATCCTCATTCCTCATGTGGCTCTGAGCTTTACCTCTCTAGCTAGCAAAGAGCTCCTGCACCTAATAAATGCACGGCCGTTTCAGTTCACACGAAAAATCTCTTTTGGGGTTTGAGGGTCTGATCGCGTGTCTAAATTTGCCTCAAATGAGGTCACTCAATGTTAATGCACCATGGGTGGGCATGGGGGCTCTAGTCTGTAGAATTTGCCCACAGCATATTACTCATGGTGAATGAGTTACGCATCTGGAAATTCAAGGAGGCAAGCAGATTCTGCAAAATTTTGTCGCGAAAAATCTGATGGGAGACCGCAGAACGCCCACAGCATATTACTCATGGTGAATGAGTTACGCATCTGGAAATTCAAGGAGGCAAGCAGATTCTGCAAAATTTTGTCGCGAAAAATCTGATGGGAGACTGCAGAACCATCCGAAAATTCGAATGTGTGATGGAACGGGTTGATTCGCTAGATTTGTAAATTGTCACTTGGGAAGGGAATATGAAAACTGTATCCTCTGGCAGTTTAAAAGCTGTAGCTCGTCTTAGACGAAGAGTAGTTTGCAAGATTGCGAATGCCCAAGAGAATTTCTCGGTGGTTGCAGCGGCATGGGTGCTGCAAAAGTAATCGATCGACGAACGGAGAGAGGGAGCTGGGAAAGCTGATCGTTACAAGCACATGAAGTGAGTGCGTCGGAGTCGGCATTCCTTACTGTTTTAAAAAAAAAGCATGAGCTTGACGTTTTCAAAGTGGGAAGCAGCTGCCCCACGCGGAAAAAGAAAAGGAAACGAGCAGACGGGAGTGTCCTGACACTGAGCGAGTACAGTCCGCCGGTGTCAACAGTGATATTCATACGAGGTGGCCAACAGCGGGAAGAGAGCTCTGAGCTTTGTCATGTATCCTAAGCTGCTAAAGCTACAGTGCAGAGCCTCGAGTTTCATAGTTTTGGGTAGCAGCGAGATTCTGCGTACGCGATAAAGAGAAAAGCAGGACATAAACGCACAGAAATCGTGCAACTGGGTGCGCGCCGTGGCCCATTTCCGTGACAGACCTTTCAGAAGCGATGATGCGGAAATTAGCCATTGTCGTAGTTTTCTTGCGGCTTTAACGTTGCAAAAACTTGGCAATCATGTGCACTTTGTGCTACGTAAGTTAACTGTTAAGGTCTTGCAATTGTTTGTGACCATTTCGTGTGAGAATTCAGTGATTCGGGCTGGAAATCGTACCACAAACCCATGAACGTGAGCCTCAGTCTCGTAGATGGAAATGAAATTATTTGCTCAGCGCGGAGACGCAGTTAAGCACCTATAGAGAAATTGTAGCAAATCATCTACTCTAATGAGCTGTTTTTTCCCCGCATCAATGATTTCGCAGTGCACTTGTTCTCATCCGCAATCACCGTCTCGACGAGCTGTAACTAGCCCAAATTGCAATTGATCTCGAAGGGGAGAAAACCATCATTTGATCGTGCGGAGCGGCGGGATGAATCCTGGAAGCAAGCCAGGCTTTTTGAAGCGTCAATTCTTCAGTGTCACTGCAAAGAGTGAGCTGGAACAGCTCGCTCACGCCGACAGCATAACAACAACAAGCGAAGTGTGGAAGCCTTTTTTTACTTTGAAATCGTGGATCCCATCACTCCACAAGTAGCAATCTTTCGTGGCCCCAAGGGAAGGAATGGCCGTTTAGCTGCAGCATTCGCATCAGAGTAGCTGAGTGGTGATTGCTGGCTGCTACATACTGCTCCGAGCTCCTCTTTTGGTACACCAGTCAGAGAATGTTTGTTAGGACTCAAGAGCACGACTTTTCAAGCAAAAGCAACCTCTCCTCCTTACCTAGCATCAATGCCTAAATTTGACATCGATTGGAGTGTTCCTTTGTCCCTCGAAATTCTCCATGTCAAATGAAAAAAGGCGAAATGAAGAAATTTTCATGTAAAGTACATACATATGATGTGGTTTTTGGCAAATGCAAATTTATTATAGGACACAGGTTTGTCCATGGAAAAAGAAGGCTCATTTTAGGCAGCACTGGTAGCATCAGAGCTCCCATGGATTAGGAAAAACCACATTCCTTTCCTTTTATTTTCGGGAAAGAAGGAGTATCTCATCGGTTTTCAAAACTAACATGCATAAAATTTAGCTTGCAAAACCTTGGCAAACTTTTTGTCATTATAGCTATTCAAAACGGACACTAACACTCAATTCATCACCTCTTTTAGGGAAAGGAGGACCTCGATTCCCTATATTCCCTAAGAGGATAATGAGGTGGGAAACCACTACATACTCTCCTAGATGGTGAAGATGCTAGTGACTTAGAAAGATAGAAAATGATATGGACTACCCATTCAGAAGATTTATAACATAGTATGGACCAACCTATCATACATCCACACCCAAAAAAGGGCCTTTAAGAGGGGGGGAAAGCATGTTGATTTCATATCTTTGCAAGAAGTGAGCACTAGCATCAGATCCCTAAATCAAACTCTAGGTCCATCTATGGGGGCTGACTATGTATAAACCATATACATCGTGTGCACTCAATGCCTATTTGTAAAACCCCTTATTTGTGAATTTTTAATAAATAAAATACAACCTTTTCCTATTCAACCTATAATTTTTTTCCCAAGAAAATATGATTAAAAATGAAATTAAATATTTTCTTCTATTGAACTCATGTCATAGTTATTATTGAGCGACCCCCCCCCCCCCGAGAGGTCCATTTTTTAAGGAGTAGACATAGACTTTCTAGTTTATTTTGATCAAATCTCAGTATTATGTCTTTTCCCTATGTTATTTTAGCACCTATTAAAGATCAAACTATGCATAGCTTTGATTTTCTATTCATGTTTATGATTATGTACAACACTCCTTCCTCTGACGTGAGTTGCATAGCTTTGATTTTCCATCATGTTTATGATATACTAATCTAAGCCTACCTTAATTTATTTAATTTTGCTTTGTTTGGCACCTTGGTTGCAACCTCAAAGTCTTTGGTTCTTATGATGCTAGAGTGTATACTTTGTCTTTCTCTACTTTAAGTTTCATATCTTTACTAGCATGAGGCCCCATTTCAAGAATTGGTCCTAAATCAAACTCTAAGTCCATATATTGTGGGCTAAATCATACAAGGTAGATTGTAGTACTTTTAACGTGAATCATATTGATTTGAGATTTGTTTCTTGATTTAAGGAATTATGTTCCTCTAACTTAGGTTGACTTAAATATTTTAAAGGATGTTGGTAGAAACCTTGTGCCAAGCAAAATTGTAGAAACCAAATGAGAAACGAATGTGAAACCAAGGTAAATTCTAAAAGGAGAGTGTGAGAGTCACCATAATGTGCTTCTACAATGCCTCCAAGTCATTCATGAAGGTAAGCATTTGGAATCAACAATTAAAATTAGGGTTCGCACTAACAAAATTTGAATGAGGAGAATCAATCATCACATGCCTATGTCACATAGCATCATTAGCTCCATTGAGCCTCATCAATGAGATTCACAGCCCACATTTGAGGCCCAGATAAGAGGCTAATGTGACATCAGCAAACAAGAGGACCATTCGATCAGCATAATCCAATATAGCAAATCAAGCCTAGTCAACTAACGGCCACCTTCAAGAGCAAGATTTATTTTATGAATCTTCCATCATCACAATAGAGAAACGTTTATGATTTGGAAGGGACAGTGCACCATTTGTGACATTAGAGTGGGATGTGGAGCTATTATATTTGTAAAAAACTCTCGAATTTGTGCTTTTTATGTGGCTTGTCTAGCCACATAATAAAGGTTAAGCTATTAAAACCACCCCAATAGCAAAAGATAAGTGGATGCCACAACCTACTAAGGAGCAGAACAACTCTAACACAATGCAAAATGAGGAAGCCATCCCTAATGTTCTCAAAAGCAAGGGAAAAGAGAAAGAAGATATATCTTTTTGTCTCCAAAAATGCTTCTGTGGCACTAGTAGACCAAGGCACAACAAAATGACTTTGAAGACATTCAGGTAAGACCAAGATGGTCAAAGGCTTTTGAGAATGAGATTAATAAAACAGATGATATGGTAGCTGAGCTCCATGAGGAAAATGATTTGAAGGAGAAGATGCCACCAGAAGGTCAAGACATTGAGGTAAGACCAAGATGGTCAAAAGATTTGTAGGATGAGATAAGGGAGATGATATGGTTGGTTCTTAAAATCAATTGTTGTAAATGTAGGAAAAGGCTTAGGAACTTGTACATGAGACATGACATGTAGTATTACATAAAGGACTTGCGAACGTGGCATATGCTTGTAAACTGGCTAGAGATGCACTCATGAAAGGAAGAATTACCAAAGATACCTTCAATAGGGTTCCTTAATTTCATGTATACACTCCAATGATATGTATCTTTGTGTGCAAGTACAAATATTTGATTGAGTTGGAAGGACTCAATCATGATTTTTTGGCCTTGTGAAAGATTACCTCAACATCATATATACTCATTTTTTATGATGTGTTGACAACTATACCGAATGATAATTGTTCTTCATTGATGGTGCAGCTCACATTGGAGTTTGATATATGTGCACTTGGAAGCCAATGAATGTTCCTTTATCAATTCAATGGTAGGCTATCATGGCACAATGATACAGTAAGTATACACTTACAGCATTTTTAAATCCATGTTAAGTATCCTATGCAATGCCCATGTTAAGTATACTATACTTACTTATCCATGCTAAGTTGTATTATATATAGATAGAATGTGTTGGTTAATATGATTTCAAAATATTATGAGTATTAGCAATGCTTACTCTCCCTTAGATGTATAAGATGTTACGTTAAATATTACAATTCCATTTTTTGCACTTCCAAAAACTTCCAAAATTATCTTGCTTTCCAATCCTGAAGTACTCCAAAAGTATGTATAAAAAAGAATTTGGAGAGTGTAATTTCCAAAAGTACTTGGTATTTCCACAAAAGTTGCATATAACAACTTAACACCAAAGTCAAACTTTTGGCCTTTTATACATGCCACCTTTTGAAAGGAGGGCTAGCGCTATGCTTTCTTTTCTTCCTACAATTTCTAGTCTATTCTTTCTAGTTTAGGCCTGTGTGGCTCCAAGGAAAATTCTTGCAAAATCTTAAAGTGAAAATTTTACATAGGAAGGTACCCAATGTGGCATTGTCAACCAATGCAGTTAACATGCCCTCTTTCTTGACATTGCTTCATCCTTGGATCAAGGTTGTGCAAGCCAATTAAAAGATTGTGTAGCTTGCATGATGGAATGATGGCCGAGGAGCCATTGGGAAATTTGGTAAAAGGAGTGGTATGGCCCCTAGAAATGAGTTTCATTCATGTCATCAAATGTTTGAATATGATGGGCATGAAGATTGCGGACACAGAGGTACATGTAGATTGTTTGATTTGTATGATGGGTCAGTGTCAAGATAAAAAACTAGCTCACTCTTGATGTTGAGGTGCTATTCTTTGATTGTTGGAGCATAGTCGGGGATGTCCTGTAGCAAAACGATAATAAGGTGGAAAAAGTGAATGGAGAACACCACAGTAGGGTCAAGGAGCCTAGCATATGTCTCCATAAATTTTTCCATATGGTACATGAGGGCATAGATTCTAGAAGATAGCAACTTTCAAGAAGTTTAAGCGAGGAAAATCGCATTATACATTGGGGTCACTCTCTTGCAACTCCCAAAAGAAGCACCATTTCTAGTGGCATGGCTGGGGCATATATGTAGGATGCACCTTGAGGTCACAGATTGTATTGCAAAACATCTACCAAAATTGGGGTTGCTCCAAAAAAGATCCACCTATTTGTAAGCTAGCATTTGCATTTATAACTGGAACATGGGTGGGATCCAGATTGTGATAGCCATTGCATTTGTCTTTTGGGTTGGAGACATGCCAAGGGTGCTAGGTGTTTTCTACAAATGATGTAAGAGTGTGAACCTTCATAATGAAGCCACATGTACGTCAATACTCTGGAACTTTTCCTTCCATTGACTCAAGTCCATGATATCCTCAAAAGGACAGAGCTTGTTGAGGACCCGATACCATAGGGGATCAATTGTAGGAATTTCTTCTATTTGTTGATTGTCCCCTTGAGTTGGAAAATGTTGGGCTCCTCTATCAGTGATTGTGTTGGAAAGGGCTTGTCTGAGAAAAAATTAGTGCACAATAATTTGTGAACATTGTCAAGAGTAAATTCTGAATCTGTAGAGGGTCATGCAAGGTTATCATTAGATCCTACGTGGGTGCACGTGGATATGGTTGGTTGTGAGGTGGATGGATGTGCAGTGATAGAAGGAGAGGGAGTGTTAGATGGAGGGCTGGAATGGATAGACTAGGTGGGAAATTTTAAATAGGTCTTGAGTGGGGAGGAAGTGTTAAATTACATGGCGCAGCGGAACAGAAACTGAATAAAGAATAGAGAGTACACAGCAAACTGGAGAGGAACAAAATTTTCCTTCAATACTGATGTAGTACAAATGATGGCTCCGTCCACCCGTGCACTCCCACAGTGGAGCTTAGATGGCAATCTAGACAGATACTAGGTGAAGAGCTACTAGCTGGAAGATCTAATCTGTTCTGATACAATGGACTGGGAAGGTTGCCTCTTTATAGCTATGAGGGCGGTAGTCGGATCAACATAGTCGAAATTGGCTCCCAAACCCCAGCAAGAGCAAGGGGCTCCCACACAATCGAGACAATGTGCCTCATTGTGCTACCAGCTTACCTACCCTGCCTAGCCCATAGGCTAGACTCACATAGATCACCTTTCTACCATCAACGGTCTCATTGATCGACCTCATATGACATGTAAGTCAGGATCCATCTAGTGTCCCAGGCTCACACATGGCTTCTCCTCATATGGGGGCCTTACAACTTGAGCACCGTGGACCACTGTGGTGGTTACCAGGAGGGTGGGGCATTGAACATATCTAACAGGAAATTGGAGGGCAGTTAAGATTGACATAGAGAGGTGGAGGGAAATTGGTAGGATCAGGATGCTCAGTGGATTGAAAAATGGCAATGGCCATGTTGGATTCCACTTCCCTTAAATTAGTTGGGTAGGGCACATGTTCAATTTCAAATTGACTAAAACCTACTTCGACCATGTGCTGCATAGCCTTCAAAACTTTATTTTACTAAAGGAGAATGTCGAGGTGTAGTTACTATGTTACTTCATCTCAGAGGATGTGGTTTCCCATCCCCTCCACATCTATGGGACAGTGTTCCTACAACCACCCTAGGCCTTTGGCCATAGAATGTGGAATGCAGGGCCATGATGCCAATTTAGCTAGCTTTACAAGGTCCAAGACACCATCTCTAGCAAGGAAGACTGAGGACCCCTGAATGATGTGACACCAGCCTTGGAAGTTAATGATTATTGGGTGGAGTGGGAGGAACTAGATGCTAGTATAATTTTCAAATTGAAGGTCCTCACTAAAGAATGCCATGGCCAAAATTGGGTGGGACTGTTTTGAGTGGTGGCAAAGGGTGTCAAGAATATAATGAGAGTGCTCTCAACGGAAGCGAAATGGATGAGAGTGAGAGAGAGAGAGAGAAATAGGAAGAGCCACACAAGTTTTGGTGGGTGCAGAACACCCTAATCTTCTATGTCATCCATATATATATATATGTGTTTGAGTATTGTACATAACCAAGGTAAAGGTACAGTGGCCTTTAACCCCCACAACCTCCCACTTAAATGCCAATATGCCTTTAAGGGAGAATAACCAATGGACATACTATCCAATGCCCGTCAATACACGATAATACTCAAACTGCTGACTAGTTACTAGACTCTTCATTAGCATATCTACAGGGTTATCATCTGTATGAACCTTGACAAGCTCTATGCACTTGTCCTCAAGTATCTCCCTGATGAAATGGTACTTGACCTCAATGTGTTTGGTCTTTGCATGAAAGACCAGATTCTGTGGTAGCTAAATAGCACTCACGGAATCACTATGCAATGTCGATACACCTCTATGAATCCCAAATCTCCGACTAGCCGATCAAGCCATATAGCCTCCTTGCAACCCTTTATGGCTGCAACATACTCAGCCTCTATGCTAGACAAAGCAATTTTGTGCATGAGACATCCACGACACTGCACCACCTACAAAGGTGAACACATAACCAAAAGTGCATCTTCTACTATCCACATGCCCTGCATAATCTGAATCTGTGTACCCAAGTACACGCATCTCTCCCCTACTAAAGCAAATGCACATCTCCTTAGTACCCTTCATGTACCTCATGATGCACTTAACAACCTCCCAATGCCTCTTTCCTGGATTAGCCATATACTGACTAACAACTCCCACTGTAAATGCAATGTCCGGTCTAGTAGCTATCATAGCATACATAAGACTCCAACCACTAATGCATAAGGAACCTTGGCCATCATGGCCCTCTCCTCTAATTTAGGACTATCTACCTGACTTAGTTTCACATATGGAGGCAATGGAGTACTTACTGCCTTCCCCCCCTCCATATTGAAATGTTGCAACACTTTTGTAACATACTCCTTCTATGAAAGCCAAAGGAGCTTCCTACTCTGGTCACGCGTGATATGCATACCAAGTATATGACCTGCAGGTCCCAAATCCTTCATGTCAAAGGCCTCATGCAACTTGGTCTTCAATGCATCAAGCTCATAAGTGTTCTTGCTAGCCAATAGCATATCATCCACATAAAGTGCTAGGAGTATCACGCTATTATCTTTAGCCCTTTTCGTGTAGAGGTCTCTTTTCTTCTAAAACCTTGGGACTGAATGAAAGCATCAAACTTCTGATACCATTCTCGAGGCGCTTGCTTAAGGCCATACAGACTCTTTTTCAGCTTGCAAACAAAATGTTATTTGCCCTTTTCTTCAAAGCCTTTTGGCTGTACCATGTAAATTTCCTCATGCAGATCCCCATGTAAGAAAGTTGTCTTAACATTCATCTGCATAAGCTCCATATCCTCAGCTAGCCACAAGTCCAAGTATGCATCCAAGTGTGGTCATCTTCACAACTGGAGAGAAGAGCTCATGAAATTCCACACCCTTCTCTTACTTGAACCCTTAGCAACCAAATGGGCCTTGTGCTTCGGCACATTATCACTTGTGACCATCTTGTAGACCCATTTACATGACAATGCTTTCTTTCCATGTGGCAAAGAAACCAAGTCCCAAGTTTATTTTTCATGAGTGAATTCATCTCTAATGGCATAGCATACTCTCACTTGCACTGACCCTTGTGCATCATATCCTCTCTGTAGCAAGAAGGCTCCCCACAATTAGTAAGCATCACATAGTCAGGCGGTCTAGACACTCTAGATGATCTTCTCAAGGGCATTTTAGCTTGTTGTCCTACCTACATATCAGCCACATTTGGCTCATCATTTCCACCAAGAGATGATCCATCATTGTCCCTTGATTGTGTACTTGTGGGAGTACCTGGTGGCACCATTTCTTGCACATTTGGTGCATGGACAGCTTGCTATCTCTCAACATATGCGGGTGGATTCACATCCTAGAAATTGATTCTCCTCATTTCCACATCTTACATGGGTGTCGTATGCATCTTCTTCTCATTGAAGACCACATCATGGCTTCATATGATCTTCTTTGCTTCTGCTTCCCAGAGACGATAGCCCATCTCTGCACTTTCACCATAACCCAGAAAGATGCATTTCCTAGACTTAGGATTTAGCTTCTTCCAAAGCTCTTTTGGCACATGTGTATATGCCTCACACCCAAATATACACAAATGATAGCAAGAGGGCTTCTTGCCACTCCATGCCTCTTCAGGAATACTACCATCCAAACTCTTACTAGGTGACTTATTGATCACATGCACTGCAGTCCTCATTGCTGCCGCAGCCCAAAAACCACCAAAAATACTTGCATTGGAAAGCATGCATTGCAACATTTCCTGAATTGTGCAGCTCATCTGTTCTACAATTGGATTTTTCTCTAGAGCACGAGGTGATGTGAGCTCCGTTTTGATTCCACGTGTATCACAGAAATGCTTAAAGTCATGAGAGAGATACTGTCCACCATTGTCAGTTCATAGGCATTTAAGCGTTCTACCTAACTGATTTTCTACCAAAGTGTAGTGTCATAAATGCGTGCAGATGCTATGGAAAGCAATAGACAACCGATACGCATGACATCCACAAGAACGGAATACAGAATAGAAGATAAATATGCAAGAGATAGAATGCTGAAGAACACTATATTCTGGAGCAATAGCTTGCACAACATCTACGTACATAATGATCTCAGAATGCTAGTAATAGCATGCATACAGAACCATCTGATGGTTAGAGAAGCAGCCATTGAGGACTACAACCACTTCGAGATCTAAACCATCAACCCTTGCAGCTAACCTACCCTTGCACACCCCTCTAGGTCACTGCTGCTAACCCGCATGGTTATGCAATAACACATGGCACTCACGGTGGACTGTGTGAACCACACATAACACACTATTCAAAATTTTTGGACTTGTGTAAAGTCCAATTTGAGAAATGGACTAAAAAACAGTCCAAAAATTTTGAATATACTATTAATGTTGTTTTTTGAACTAGATTTGCCAACTCAAAACAAAAGATTTGATGATTAAGTACTAAGAACATCAATGTATAACCAAATCTCTTACAAAGGTGGTCTACATAAACATCTTCATAACTTCACAAAAATCTCTTACAAAGTGGTCTACATAAACATCTTCATAACTTCTTGTCAATTGAGCTACTATCACCTAAGAACATCAATAGATGACCAATTCTCTTAGAAACACCTTTATGTATAAGTGGTGTGCACACACCTTTATGACCATTTCTTTTAGAAAGGTGGTGTACATAAAGCCCTTAGAAAGGTAGTGTAGATAAATCCTTTTATGTGTAAGTGGTGTACATATACACCACACTTGGTATCAAAAAACACCCTTAACTATAAAAATACATTTGACACAAAGTTTAAAATACACCATTAAGTATAAAATGGCCCTCATAAACAATCTTTATACACAATAATGAGAGTAAAGAGATCAAAAAAGTAGTAAACTTTTTATTAGATATTTGCTTTACATAGAAGTTCAAAACTTGTGATTACAAAGCTGTCAGCCATCATGTTACTCAGTACCAATGTCCTCAATGCCAGGCCATTGACTACCAAGGTCCTGACTAATAGGCTGCTCTAAGACTGGAGTCTCAGTAGCAAGGTCCTCAGTAGTTTGCTCTTCAGTTCCAAGCACCTAACTAGTAGGCTGCTCTAGAGTCTCATGACCAAGTTCTTGGTGAGTAGGGACCTAGCTACTAGGTTCCTGACTAGTAGGCTGCTCTGGAGTCTATAAGGTCATGGTTGAAGAACCATCTATGCCTCCTAGTAACTCCTCCTGGTCATGCTTTGCCTCGTCCATACCTTCTTTGAGTAAGGCTTCCTTGCTTGATCCACTTACCTGTCCTTCACCCAAGATCAAGGGTGCCTTCCTCACTTTTAATTTCAAGGGAAGTGCTTCCACCTCTTTAGCCTTACCTTTTCCTATGACGTGCTGTGCTACTGTAACTTCTTGCTACCGCGAGCCTTCCCGTATGATGAGTGGAACCTCCTTGACTCTAGTTGACAATTGATCACCCTTATTCTTTGTGCGGATTTCTTCTTGCCGTAAGTCATCAGATGCAGAGCTTTCATCCTCATCATCACCTGAGCTAGAATCATCACCCTCAGACTGACTACCCTCTTCTTTGAACACCTATTTCATTAATTTTGGACAGTGCACTGTCCAAATTTGTTTTGTGAGATAATTTTGGATAAAGCATTTCAAAAAAAGAGGCTCTTATAAAACAAAACTTTGAGTCAAAAAGTAAGATTTTAAAAAAGCAAATTAGAAAAAATGACGTGACATGTTATTAAAACTAGAGTACATTAAAAAAAGAGGACTTCATGTTGTTAAAAGAGACAAAAAGTAAGATTTTAAAAAATCAAATTAGAAAAAAAGCTAGAGTACATTTAAAAAAAAGCATGACACATTTGTACAAGAAGTAGATCATATAACTCAAAGCCATATGGTGTTAAAAAACACCTTCCATTAGCTCAGCCTAGAAGATGTCATCTTTGTCTCTCTTGTCTATTACAACTTTACATTAGAGAACTCAAAAGTCTTTGTGGAACTGTAGTTTCATTTCTTGTCTATTACAGTTACTTTAGAAAACACATAAGTCTATGGAATTAAATTTCATAGTTACTTTAAATTTCTATGGAATTAAATTTCCATCACTTGACTATCAAGTGATTAGAGAGAGCATATGTCCTCGAAAGTGCCTACTATGGCATTGGCTTCATGAAAACAAGCAGACTTTACACTTGCAGGCCATGCGTAACCAGGGCTAGCATCGCAAATCTCCTCACAGACTCTCATCACAACTTGTTTCAAATCTTCTGCCGACTTGTAAGCATTCAACAACTCTTCTTTTCTCTCTTGGCTTTCCTCATCTTCACCATTTTTTTCAATACAGCTTCTAGCCACCGCCATATCCTGTACGAAAATTTAACTTGTTCGCATAAGAAGTACGTGATTAAAAGAAGTGAAAAAGAAAGCTAAGGATATTCACCTCTTCTGCTGAGTTCAAATCAAGCAGCCATGTGCGTAACATATCCTCCTCGAATGATTTTCCCTTCATTGGTCCATACAAAAGAGATCTAAGATAGAATTTGAGTTCAGTAAATGAAGTCGGGTAGTAACTAGTCATTGTCTTAGAGGGAAAGTGGGAGAAGGAGAGTGAGGGAGCAATAGCGAGGGATGCACAGTGAGCTGCCCCTCCTTCAAGAGTGATAGAAAGTGAGGGAAGACGTAAAGTGAAAGATGAATACAAGTTAATCTGAAGGACAAGGATGTAAGAAATAAGAGAGTGTTTGTGGAAGGACTACGATGGAAGATTACAAGTGCATTAAGGCATGATTTGTTCGTTATGATAAGGATAAGGGTTGGAATAAAGTGAGAGAAGCATTGGAAATGCTCTACTTTAAGTGAGTGGAGACTATCCAACTGAATAAAATTTTGTAGAGCATTGGGAATGTTGTACTTTAAGTGAGTGGAGCATTGGGAATTGATACTTTGCCATGAAATATATTACAAATATTACATCATCACATAATCATATCAAAATTCTCATCACAGAAGGTTATATTTCCTAATAATCACATCATCACACATTCATATCATAAAATTGTGTGCATGAAATAAATATATAAATATCATGACTAAATGCCACTTAAGTAATAAGTCAGAAATTGGTGTATAATCAACAAAAACTACATCATGATTCATACATTGCAACAAATAAATGTCAACCATAATATTCATGGAGTAAACAACATCATGAGAATATGCTCTTCATGCATATATACAAACACAACATCATACATGCATCACAACTCTTCTGATGCTTCTAGTGGAGACTGTGGCAACTCTTCTGATGCTTCCAATGGAGGCTATGGTGCTATAGGTGTACACTGAGTCTCTACTTCTTCTGTAGTGTGCAGTGCTTTCACAGTAGACTCAGTCTCCTCTTCCTTAAATGCAAGCTCTGATACTGCTTCAGTTGCACATTGTATTCTAATGGCAGCAATTAGGTCTCGAATGATTTCAGCCCTAAACAATTGTATATCCTCCTCTAAATATTTGAGCTCCAAAGAGTCTTCCGATGAGATCTGTGGCTTAAGTGAGAAAATTTCATTGAAAATCAACATGCAGTTGTAGGCAACTCTCCACCCACAACTATGCCCATCTTCCTGCTCTACTACTAAACGCTTTTGGAAGTCTACCGAGTCTTTGTCCTGTCCTGTTTCTCTAATAGCAGATACCAACTTCTCAATCGACCTACTCATCATGACATATTAAAAAAACTTAGTGTGTTTATTACATAAGGTACATGATTTGCACTGAGCCATGAAAGCCTGCAATCGAGTTAACAAACCAACAATAGTTGTCTTCAAGGTCCCAAACCACTAGACTCCAATGTTCCCTACACGAATAATTAAGAACCATTATTATTTAACACAATGTTGCCAGTATAAGATGAAAATAAAGGTTGCCATGATACTTACATCTCGTGATATGCCATAAATAGGACTCGCACGCCATGTAAATGTAAAGGCTGTAACCATTTACAAACATCGACTATTGTCTTTTTGTTATCGCTAAGTATAGGAGAAAGGAGGGAATCCAACATATACACACGGTTTTGTACGGCTCTACCAAATCGTGAGATAACTATACTACACCAACAAATAAATGAATATAAGCTTATTAGATTTAATCAAAATATTGAATTATCAAGCAGAGAAAAAGTTTGTATCAAACTTGAGAATGGCCATCATAATGTTGTTATTGACCTCATTTGAAGCTCTAGAGAGGATTGAAATCTCCTCTCCCCCAAATTCAAGATACTGAGGTCTATGTTGAATCATAACCCTAACATTAAAAGAGTTTTCCAATTCTTCCAATGAAGCCATGTTTGTAGAGTTGAGGTCTTCTATCCCCTTTGACTCTTTGACGCCATTCATTTTGCACTCCTCTGAGCCATTATCTATTTGCCTTGTGGGAGGGTCCATAATGTCACCCTTAATGATTGCTCGAATGGTACATGTTATAAATGCATAGAGATGCAAATCTGTATATGTTGACAGTGTGGTGTCATTTTGTATCTCAAAAATTTGACCAAGTACCAAAAAGCAATTGTAGCCCACCCTCCATTCACAATTATAGATGTGGCTATTCTCTTGATGTGATACCTGACATGTTATATACTCTATTTGTTGTGCCAAGTCACATTGCCACATTACTGTATCGATAGCACCTACTAACTTTCGAGCTGATCTGCACATCAAAACATATAACAACAGTGAATATGTGCATTGCATATCAATCTACATGTCAAGAAGTGACAACAAGTGTAGTCTATACTTACTCTAACACAGTGCCATGGACGGATGTCATTGAGTTGGCAAAGAAGCACTTCTTCACAAAGATGTCCACGACTACCAAACTCCAATGTGAGCTGCATTATCAATAAAGAATAATTACTGTGTTTGAGACAATTCTAGCAATGCAATAGAAAAAACAAGTAGAATAATTACTGTGTTTGAGACAATTCTAGCAATGCAATAGAAAAAACAAGTAGGATTTGATGCTTACTTCTCATAATATGCTGTAAAAATAACTCGTGCGTCATTCATAGGAATGTGATTCAACCACTTGCAAACATCCTCTATGGTTTCTTCTTTGTTGCTAAGCACTTCCGAAATACGAGGATCGAGCATATATGAAACGCTTTGTATATTTTGCGAAAAATTTGCTATAACATTACTATATTTTAAAAAAAAGTATTAGCTTCTTGGGTTTAATCAAAATAAGCAAAGTATAAAGCCAAGGAAAAGGCTGCATAAACCTGAGGATGGTTGTAATGACTTTGACATTAACCTCTTTCTTAGGATTCAAGAGGATTGAAATCTCTTCTTCACCAAATTTAAAAAAATGAGATTGTTGTCGAATTAACAACATAGCGGTGAATGAACTTCCAATCTGCTCCAATAGATTCATATTTTCATGACTCATCTTATTGAGAGAGTAGTCTACATCGTATTCTTCTTCACTTGCTATGTCTTCTACATCATCCTTTTGCTATAAAAATATAAAAAAGTTATGCGATGTACACATCCCAAATAAAGGCTTAATCAAGCAGATAAGGTTTCATACATGCTTTCATTAGAGTGAGTCTCATATAAGGTTTCATACATGCTTTCATTAGAGTGAGTCTCTCCTCCACTTGGAGCAAAAATTTAAAAAGTAAGGTTTCATACATACTTTCATTAGAGTGAGTCTCTCCTCCTCTTGGAGGAAAAATTTAAAAAGTTATGAGATTTACACATCCTAAATAAAAATAAAGGTTTAAATAGCCATAAAATTATAAAGATAGCATGCTTTCATTAGACTCAGACTCTTCTCCTCTTGGAGGAAAATATAAAAAAGTTATGAGATTTACACATCCCAATTAAAGGCTTGAACAAGCATACAAGTATAAAAATAAGGTTTTAAAAATGCTGCAATGTAGTCATATTTTCAGGTTGTTTCCCAATGGTAGTAATTAGACACTGAATACTCTCAGCCCGAAATGCTAGCAGATGGGCTTCTGTATATGATTCCATTTTGACTGGAAACTCCAAATCAAAAATCTCTCTAAGAAACAACATGCAGTTGTAGGCAACTCTCCACCCACAGCTATGCCCATCTTTTTGCTCCATTGGCAAACGTCTTTTGAATTCTACTTCATCTTGTTGCTCCGTGGTTGTTTTAACAGCAGATATACAGCACTGTCCATCATGACATATTAAATATATTAATATGTCATGATCATAAGATACAAAATAAGAAAGTATCAAAAATATTAAGAGAATAATTACCTTGGGGAGTTGGCATGATAGCCTTCCACTGAATTCACAAACCACAAACAGTTGAGTTCAAGGTCCCAAACGATCAGATTCCAATGTGAGCTACACGACCAGAATAAAAATGATTATTGTTTTACACAAACTTGCCAAAGAAATAGTAAAAATAAGGTTAGAGTTGATACTTACGCCTCATGATAAGGCATTAAGATGACTCGCACCCCATCTAAATTCAAAGGGCTTAATCAGGTACAAACATCTTCTATAGTCTTTTGAGGAGAGCTAAGAATAGAAGAAAGGAGAGCATCGAGCATGTAGACACGATGCTGCACTGCACTAGGAAGCTGAGAAATAACTACACTACACCAAGAAATAAACAAACGTTAGCTTATAGAATTGATTTGCATTCTGCACTAGGAAACTGATATATATATAACTACACTGTGAATAAATAAACAAATGTTAGCTCATTGAAGTAGCAACAAATAAACAAACATTACCTGAGAATGGCCAAGATAACATTGTCATTAACCTCTTTTAAAGGATTGGAGAGGATTGAAACCTCCTCTCTACCAAAGCTCAAATACTGAGGTTCTCGTTTCAAAACGATTCTAACTTCAAATGAGCTCTCCATTTTATCCAATGTAGCTAAATTTGCAGAATGGGTCTCTGTCATAGCTTGTATTCTATGTTTGGGGTCATTCTGCTTTTCCATGGTGTCTTTAAAGCTCGTGTTGCATTGTTGAAGTAGAAGGGAGTGCCTCCATATTAACTTCATCCATTTCTTCTCCCTTTATTGCCTGTAAACAAATATGAGAGATTAGATTCATCATCTTTAAATTTAAATCTTATTTCAAAAATTGTATTTAGTTGAGAAATAGAGAGTTCATACCGCTAAGTATTGTCGTAATGGCCTTTTTTCATAACCCTGTGAGCCATAATTATCAAAGAAGGCATCATCATGTTTGTCTTCATCCACCAACCTCTCTCGGGTCATGTAAGTCCATCTTTTCATCATCATCAATTGGGACATTATGATCTTCAAGGTAATCATCCATGTCATCAGTGTCCTTGTGGTCTATCTCTTTTTCATAACTTGTGGTTAGATATGCTTGAAACTGAAAATAAGCCATGAAATGCTTATTTTCAATAATATTTGTGGAGTTGCCTTTTCTAAGGAGATCCTCAAATAAATATCCCATCCTGCACAAGGTGACCTCCCAACCTGCCGGTAGCAAATTCTCCATCATGGTAAGCAAGAGACTCCCACTTTTTGCAGGACTTCCATAGTTGTTTTTTTGATAATGTATGGACCTGGGAATATCTTGCTCTTCTAGCATCAATCTCAAATTATTTGAATTCCCTCTTATGTTCTTTTGTAAGGAGTGATTAGGGTTGGGACTCTGCATACACAAAAAGAATGATTCAAGAGATTGAATCGCTATGCCACATTCTCTCTTGCCTCTCTTTACTGCATAAACACCACTATAGATCTTCAAATCTGATGAATATGCTCGCTCTAGAGTAACCTGCATGGCTTCTTTGTCTTTTTTATCAACAAAAATGACAATGTTGCAAATTGCCACTTTGCTAATGGTGGTATATACTATTCTATCAATGAAGTTATGGATATCATCGCTAGAAACTTCATTGATAAAGAATAGTTGTGGCTTATCCCATGCTGACTCATTCTTGAAGAAGTCATCTTCTGAGACTCTCCTAAAGTTCACAAGCTTTCCAGACTCTGCTGTAACCTCTACATTGAATTGAAAGCTTTGGTGCATATCTGCCGGCATCCTTATCTCGCTGATTAATCTTTCCACATATGCAACCACCTGTTGTGGGATTTCTTTTCTCATATAAGAGGTTACTATTTCTGACCCATCTTCATCCTTTTTAATCCACGTGTTTGCCCATAGCTTTACCTTGGGTGTTGACAAAGAAGCTATATGCTTCACCACATTATAGTCAGTGTTACAATGAGTAAGTGGAATTTGTTTCTCTAACAGCAAATACTTAATGGCACTATGCACTGCATCACGCCTCACCTGTACATTGATGCATTCTTCCATGTAGTGGTCTTTGTCTTTTTTTCCAAAAAACCATTCTTTCTTTAAAATTTTTTGTGCTGCCATGGATGCATACTTGTCAGGTAAGTACTTTATAGGCCTCCACATCCTTACCGTCAACTCCTTCTTATCCATTACCTTTGACTTTCCGGAGATAAACAAAGGAGCTTCATAGGTCAACTATCCACGCTCACAAGCAATGCATGTTTCAAGCATCTCATTGAACACTTCAATAGGATGAAATATGATAGAAGTGTAGTTGGCATATCTATCCCTCACCACCTTGAGGCTTGTCATATTTTCTTCTCACTCTTGAGTTCCCCTAGGCACAACTGCACTCAAAGAAGTATAGAAGCTCGTGAGTGTGTCAGCGTCTGCTTTTGTGACCTTTCGCTTCAAATCAGGATTTGGAGAACCAAATGTTGTCCATATAACCCTTGCCTTCTATAAGACCTCTGATGTTGAGGATATCTTACGCTTTCCATGGACATAATGATTAAGTCTAATCAAATACTTGATCTCATGCTTGAATATACAAATTGTTGCAAGATAATAATGGAATGAACTTATATTTGCAAATTGTTCTAGAGTGAGTCTTTTGACCTCCTTTGCTTCCCTTACAATCTGATTACAAGCATAAGCCCAATGTTGACCATCAATGGGCTGGAATCTGCAATGAAGGAGGAATTCCTTCTTTGCTTCCTTTAGCATATTCTCACCTTGTGCCTCTTTGCCTTGTTCATGTGGAATATTTTTAAGAGTGTCTTTAAAGAATCGCTTGAAGGTTTCCTCGAAATGTGTAGGCCCTGTGAATGTTATTTGATCTAGAAAACTATTTTTGATTGGACAAAACATTATTGAGCGCAAGACCACATTGCTTGCCACAGGTTTCTTACCATCTCTCAAAGCCTCGTATATTTGCATTGCATAGGATATATCAAGGCTTCAGCTATTAGTAAAGAGAGCTGCAGCTTTCACATCTTTGGCATTCACAAACCACGTCCTTTGACCCCAGATATATCCCACATCATCATCTGTAACTGCTTCATTAAGATGCAGATTAAGATTTCTGATTGATGTGAGTTCATCCTGATCATCTTCAGCCTCGGCTTCTGAGTCTTCTTCATCTTTCTCTTCTTTTAACCGTTTTTCATCCACATTATCTCTCTCTATAGTGGGACGATATCTTTTTTTACTGCTTGGAACCGTGGCTCGTGCAGTACTAGCCTTTTGCATTTCACGTCATGGTTTGCTAGCAAGAGCTTCTAGCATAACTGCAGTGGATCGACCTTGATCTTCTTCAATTTTTTTTAATTCTCGTGCACTCAAGGCTTGTGTTTCATCATCCTTAGTTACATCCACCATTTCTTGCTCTAGAAGTTTGCGCTCATGTTCTACACGTTTGTGACAGTGTGCCTATTCTTCTTGTCCTTGCATCGAAGTTTGAGCTTTTTGATCTCCTTCATGTGAAGATCCTTGAATATGAGGAGCATGTGCATCCTGAAAGTACTCAAACATTATCTTTGCATGCATCCTTTTTGCCACCATACTAGGAAATTACTCCCAAGTATATGAAAGAGTCTCCAATGCACTTTGCAGCTCTGGAAACTTTGATGGTTGAGGAGGAGGCATCACAAAGGTCTTTGAGTCTCTCCTTGACACAACAATATGAATACCACCAACTTCAGGATCTGAACTCTTTGTAAAAATATCCACAAAGGTCTCTTTTGGCTCTATCATTATGCCTACTACAAGGCTTGAAGTCATATCTTTTTTGAAGAAAGTAGCATCCCATGGATCTTCAACACCATTGAACTCCCTTTTTGACATAAGTAGAAAGAGTCTCTTTTCCTTTTGATGAAGAAACCAAGCTCTTTTGCCCATGTGATATCGAGTCCACCTACCAAAGCCATTGGGGCTATATTCCTTTCCATTGAAATTCAAAGTGACATCAGAAACCCATTCTCTGATCTCAGAGTCATTTAGGATAGCCAACACATTAGTTGATTGCTCCATAATCCTATAAGAAAAGATAATGAAGAATTTAGATACATACAAGTAAAGTACAATATACAACCCTTGATACAATAAATGTGGGAAATAGCCCAAAAGGCTTTACAAGGCTTCATATGGCAATAAATGTGGGAAATAGCCTTGAAGGCTTTACAAGGCTTAAATATTTGTACAAATGTAAAAAAATTAGCCAATAAAACTTTACAGTAATATAAAATGTCGTCTAGTGATAAAGCTTCAATCTTCGTGAAGACATGTAATCTGTCCATCCATTGATTTGCCCTCTAGTCATAAAGCTTCAATCTTCGTGATGACATGTAATCTGTCCATCCATTGATATCTGTGCACTGATACCCAACTGATGCAATCTACCCACTAAAAACTGTTCCACTGATATCCACTTATGTAGCCCACATGATATCCACTTATGCATCCCACTGATACCTGTTAAATAGTGGATGGTCAGGATGGTCGGGTTTATTACAAGGTGATTCATATGACAATAAATGTAAAAAATAGCATAGAAGGCTTTACAAGGTTTTTTATGACAATAAAGGAGCTTAAATATTTATACAAATGCAATAAAAATAACCAATAATCATCAAGCTCCAATATGTCCCATGACATGTAATCTGTCCACTGATATATGTAATCTGTCCACTGATATCTGCTCATGCAATCTGCCCACTGATAAACTTCTTGGTAAATGGTAAAAG